>NC_061524.1:3252500-3330000 GCF_022379125.1 Scophthalmus maximus | reverse complement strand
GCAGCATTATTTTCCAAACGGAAGTACGACAAGAAGGTTCAAAGTTCCTTCTTGGAAGCCGCGGTTAAGAGAAACAGGCACAAGGTCCATTCATTTGCTGTTCTGGACCTTTTGACCACATCCCGTACTGTAGGCGTTCAGATCTCCATTTTTTTCCACTTGCACTTGCAGGACTTCTCACCCCCTGTTTGCAACCACATGCTAATAACCATCGCGTGGTATTATCCAACAGCCCAGAGCAGCAACTAAATGGACCTCGCAGCGAGATTGTTTTTCTGTTATTATTACGTCCTCCCTCAATAATGTTCCCATTGTTTCCAGTTATCAGCCAGTGAACCAACGCCCTCCGTTCCTCCCCGAATGACTCAGAGTGCAGTTCAATTCAATCTTTATCGTTCCCTGGGATGAATGTGCTTTTGCAGACGCACAGTTGGAATGCAATAAAACATAGGAACACAAGTGAAATCATGAAAAAAAAAAAAACAGTTTAATGCCACACAGACAAGCATGAGTTGATAAAGCCCCTCGGGGGTAGGGGGGGGGGGAGTCAATAACTGAATATACTGTGAAAAAACATTGAAAAAAAGTCAATCATCGGTGCAGCCAGTGAGGCAGCACTTATGACTGACAGTAATAAGGTTTACAAACAGCTCCAGTCAATTGTGCGAAGGAGTCTACACAATATTTTTCCCCTCTCCCTGCGGTGAGTGAATAATGGGACAGCTAGTTAAAGAAGAAAATCCTCCTGAAAAACCATTAAACACCACGTTAAAAATAGACGCTGAGGAAAATCTGAAATGTCTTGGTCCATTTATGCTTTTCTGCGGATAACAGCGCATTATTATGAGACATTTCCAGTGCAGCTGCTATGGTGTAAAAAAAAACACTGAAAAAGTTACAAAAATGCATCACCAATTTTTTTTTGGGGGGGGGGGATATCTAAAACATCAACAATGGGCTAAACATCCGTCGTTTTTGGTGTCAGTCCCTCGGGATTATCGAGCAAAGCGCTCCTCTTCGTTTTCTCCCCAACACACGGGGAGAAGAAGAAAAACCGCCACGAGAGCGGGAACACATAACAATCTCACCGCCCGACGGTCGCCCCGAGGGACCACCGCAGCACAATGCATCCAGCAGAGTTGCGTTGCGTTATCAGTAAAAGGATGCGACTCTGCCTATTTCTCAGATGAGAAATGTCGGTATCGCTGTACTTCCTGCTCCCCGCTATTGCTCGTTACCTGAACATGAGACTCGGAAGCTAAATACAACAAGTTCACACACCTGTTTTCTCGGGGAAATCAAGTAAATGTAGACACGGCAGGTCGAGGGGGAACGTGGGGGATTTCAACGTTCAAGAGAGAAATAAGCATAACATAAGGACTATTTTGCAGGGGGTCAGTGGTCGCCTGGTCGGGCCCGGTTGGAGGGAATCTCTCTCTCCCGCCCTTTGTCTCGGCCCCTCGGTGCCGCGCAGCGTCTTGATGGGCGGCGGTTGACAGCTCAGATGACCCGCTCAGCAGTCAGCAGCTCAGACAAGGTGCTGCGGGTTTGTCCTTGGAAGCTGGAGGAGGAGGATGCGGAGGAGGAGGGGCAGGATGAGGAGGCCGAGCAGGACGAGAAACACGAGGACTCTTTCGATTGTTGCCTCAGAAGAAGAAGAAATAAGTCTGGAATGGGTTCAAGTTTTTCCTCAGATGCCTCCCGAAGAAGATCAACTGTTTGCTAATTGGGCGGGAGATGTTTTCTCTCCGTCCGCAGGCGTTAGTGGATTCCAGCGCATTCCTGTGTGCCTGTGTCTGTTTGTGTGTGCATGACATCCATGCCCTCTGCAGAGACAATCGATGTCTGCGACTACGAAGAAGGCGGTTATGGGGGAAAAATGGTCTTGCAGCAGATGTAGTGATTTATTAGAATTGCTCACACACACACACACACACACACACACAAAGACCCTCACGGAAAGAGAAGGAGAGAGGGAGTGGGAGCGAGAGGAAGACGGGAACAGCGAGAAAAGTTTGCTCAAGGCGATATTACCAACCTCTGTTGTCTTAAAGTCTGTAGCCTTCAGCCATGTAGTCGGGAGTTGTGTCAATGTAGGTTATTATACACACACACTCACTCACACACACACACGCACGTGAGTCCGTCAGCTAACTGAGCTCGCGAGGTGGAAGGGCGCCATGCATGACAAGCGGGGTTATGAATAAATATCTCCACCACATCACATGGAATGAAATAAAGTCACATCAGACATGGCCCCCGATAACACGTTCTGGATGCTGTTACTAGAGCAAATTCTGTTGACTCACTCTGGGACTCATTAGAGCTCACCGTACTAGTACGGTCATTATTTGTGCACCAAAACTGAATAACTGTTGTCGCTTACGCTGGGCAAAAAAAAAAAACACGAAGAAGAAAAGAGAAAAAACCCCAAAGCTCATTAAAACACACAAGAGCAAATGAGAGCCCAGACAGGAGCAGGCGTGTGTGACCCATTTCCACTCAGTAGTTGGCTGGAACAACACACACACACACACACACACACACACACACACACACACAGATCCTGAACGGTGAACTGGCTGACGAGCTGCGGCAGCGGGTGTGTGGACGAAGGCCACACATGTCAAATGTGCCAAATGAAATCACATTAGTAACTTAAGTGAAATCGAATTAAATCAAGTTGCATAAGCAGCTGAAAAAGAAAAAAAAAACTCCTGCTGGTTGGCTCTCCGCCCTGCAGCCATGACACAATCTCACGCTTCTGGATACAAATATAATTTTTAGTTCTCCTAATAGCAGTTCAGCAAACGACCGCAGCCCTGTTGTTTCTGTTGTTGTTGTTGTTGCTCTCTTCTTCCGTCTTCTGTTGCACCCCACTAATTTCCCCCCAAAGCAAAACTCGCAGCTCGGAGACCAAACAAACCCCGACACAGCCGAGGTTTTCCAGATAGGTCTGAGAAATTTCCATCCAATACCCGGGCAATAAAAGCCATGCCAGGGGTGTCTTAACTGACCAGCAGTGTATACAATCAGACTGTTAAATAGAGGCAATAAGACAGCCTTGTCCGCGATGGCCAGATGCTGCCTGCCTCGTCTTATAGAAACACAGCTCTTGATTTCTCACACGTTGAACTTTCTGGATTTTGTGGCAGCACAAATGAATTTGCATGAATTTTATCTGATTATCTCCAACTTTGGCATTTAGCATCTCTGGACTCCCGTGAAACAATCAATAAGTTGTTGTTTTTTTAAACTGTAAAATCAAACAGATTTCAGGGTATAAGCATGAATTTGACCAAATAAACTGTGACGTGTTAACGTGTTGACGTGTACAATATTAATGAAACTTGACATAGTCAGTAGCCCGTATGTCATAATCTCACCTCTGCAGACAGCATTTGCAGGAACTTCCATATACTCATAAGTAACTCCATAATGCTTTTTGAAACATACTGAGAGTTCTCGTGATGACTCCAGACCTGAGCTCTCTAAGTATTTTGAGAGTGTCTTCCTCAAGAATCTGTGAACCTCTCACATTCACTGGCAGATACTGCAACACTGACACCCGGAGGCAAAATAATAAAACTGCAATGAAATTACATTGAACCCCTCAGGGAGAGAAAAACATTTCTCCCCTTCCTTTCGTTACCAAAAATATTTTAAATAAAAATATATACAATCATTCTATAACACTGAGGGGAATTTTCTTGTTTATACATTATTCTTCCTTCACAATCCTCCAGGCATTCATATACTAGACTTTAAAATCTTGTATATTTAATTTACCTGCGTAACCTCCATGATCTTTTGTTCTCAGTATTTCTGGCTTATGTCGTCAGTGTGATCTTAGTTGAGTTTTTGTTCAGGTCTCTCTTGAATTGTTCCCAGTTAAATTAAAATGAAACGTTATCTTTATTTCCCAAGGCTCCATCGTGGACAAGATCATATACCACCCCTGTATTAGCGTCACTGGTTACCACTGAGTTATAGAATTTATTTTTTTTAATATTTACTACACTCATTCTTTTAAAAGCTTTTCACGGTTTCGCTCCCAGTTATGTTGCTGAGTTATTGTTCCCCTTCAAGCCGAAGCACAGTCTCAGATCCTTGGGCCTGAATTTTGCTTTTTTTTTATGCCCTTTTCTTATTGCAAATTTATTTTGGGCTGTTGGTTTTGTTATGTTACGCCACTGTTGTTGTTATTGTTTTATTACTTTAACTGTTTTGTCTTATATTTGGAGAATAAAAACGTCCATTTGATTACGTTTTTAATCCGAATGTGTGATTTTTTGTGCTAATTTTATTTTATTTATAAAAAATAAAATCATAAATCGCGAATTCCTTCGGGTACCCTAATTGTTTTGGCAGGAGCCTAGCAGCATAAAATCTAGAGCTGCAACAGTTAATTGAGTAATCGATTAGTAATCGATTAGTAATCGATTACTAAATCAATCGTCAAGTATTTTGATAATTGATTAATTAAAGTAATTTTTATGTAAAAAAAAAAAAAAAAAAGGAGTCAAAATTCTATTATTTCAGCTTTTTAAATTTGCTCCTCTGACAGTAAACTAAATATCTTTGATGTGAGGACAAAAAACTTTTTGGAAACACGATCAACATTTTCCACCATTTTATTACATTTTATGGACCAAACATCTAATCGATTAATCGAGAAAACAATCGACGGATTAATCGATAATGAAAATAATCGTTTGTTGGTTGTAGCGCTAATAAAGTCGCATTTGCAATACACTACCCGTCATGCCTTTCGGCGGGTGCGTGATGACGCCACAGGACATCAACAACTCACATGTGGCGCACGCGCGCCTTCGCCGTCGCCGTGTGGCTAAGCAACAACCGCGGAGCCGACGTCCCTCAGCCGGAGCAGCACACCGAAATAAAACACCACACGGCCGGCGAACGACTGGAACCTGCGTCGACATGCCTCCGAAGAAACCCGTCCCGGCCACGGGGAACAAAAAGACCCAGGAGAAGAAGAAGGAAAAGATAATTGAGGTAAAAAAAAAAGAAAAACAACCGGAAAAAAACACACGCGTTAGCATTGTCGGCGTTTAGCGTTAGCCGGCTAGCTAGCTAGCGTGTCGCCCAGCTAATCGGTGCTAACGCCGAAGCTAACACGAGAGCCGGCGGGTGAACCGCGAAGTTCCGCCGGTGTCTGGTGGCAGTTGTCGGCGTTTTTTCTAAATGATTCGGTGCTTAATTCATTTAGTGGCCTATTTGATAAAATCGCTAATCCGTGCAAGTCAAGCGAGCTAGCCAGCTGTCAGGAGGCCGAGCTGCTAACTGGGCCGGGCCGCGGCACAAGGGTTCCTACGTGTCCTAACTGAAGCTGGCGTTTGCCCCTGACGTCAGTAGCTAACAGCTAAAAGCCCCAAGACAGACATTTTACTATCGTGTTCCCAAGTGATTGGCTTGATTGATGTTGTACAATAGGACGGCGGAACTTAAAGCGTGGTGCGCTGGGCCTGTTTCTGATGGGCCCACGGGACCGACGAGGGGACACATTGGAGTGTGTTCCGGTGTCCTGCCAAAAAGTGATCGTCCGCCGGAAACTCATTTCCGGCCTTTTTTGGCAGGTGATATACTGTGTTTAATGGGTTGCATGTCCCATTTAAAGGTATTTCAACAGGTAAAAAAAAAAAAACTGCATGGGTTATAATGTAGGAGAGAGCAGGTAAAATAATGCATTCAAAGTTGCAAAAAATTGCAATAATGTCTTTATTTTATAACATAACCCATTACCATATATCGTCATGTTAATTACAGTGTAGTAATGTTAGACATACATATGCATACAATCCTTAAAAACAACAGGATCGTGTGATCTGTGAGCAAACCCTTCCTGATTACGCTATAGACGGCAAACACTCGGACACTTTTGTTATTATTCTGTTTCAAGAAACGTTAAAGCTTCACAAAGATATATCTCTTTGATATTACCATCAACTTAAAGTTGTGTAAATGTGCCCGTTATGAGAGTTTGAGCCAGATGAAATCAGTTTCTGGCGGACGACCACTTTATGGCACCGCACCGGCGCCGAGTTGAAAGTAGAAGTTTGTCTTTTTAAAAATAGTTTTTCTCACATTTCCAAACCATGTCTATTTTTAAAAAACACTCCTACATCCTATTGTCACTGTAATCACACCTGCCTGTCAGCTTTGCCCAGGCACATGATGACTGGCCCTTTAATAAGTCTTTGGGTTTTTAATTGACATGTGATTACATTGTGCACTTGTAAATTTTAAATAAATAATTTTTTACTTCTTTTGTTGAACTACAAAACAGGAAAACGAAATCCAACAGGAAAACAGTTGTCACATCTGACTCAAAGCAACTTTTTTCCTCCTCCCCTTTTGACATAGTGGCTTTTACCACATTAAAGTTGTCATATTAGCAATGTGACATGAGTGTGTCATTGCTTTTATGTCACTATCCCCATATAGTTGATTATATAACCAAAGAATTGCCCTTAACGCTGTGGACATACAGCATCCTCCAAGGTTCATTTCAAGTCACAATCGTTCAAGATGAATCTATGTTAAAGACTGAATGATTTCAATTTTGACTCATGTCAGATTGTGCGACAGGTGTGATGGTTGATCAGTAGACAGCTGTTGTCTGTACACATTCGGCAGCTGTCACGTCGTGGTGGTTAGAACTTTTCTCCCGGTTCCGACGACCAGTCCGAACAATGAGGCAACAGTTTAAAATAATGTGTGAAAAAAAGTTGTGGTTCATTATGAAAGTGTGTAAGGACAAATCAGAATATGATGAGCCGCCACAGTCAAGGTTCTTAATGGGAAACGCTGTGTTTAATATGAATGTGAACGTTCATCTGAGACAGACCAGAATCTCAGTGTATATAGAGTCGGGATGCACCGAAAGGAAAATAATGATTTTTGCCAATTTGTTGTGCTAAAGGTGCTTTTTACTTTACATTACAAAAGTACAATCTATAAACAATAAAATATATAACACTGAACTTTTTTCTACATCCCAGCAGATATCATACCAACAAAGCACAATATGACTTAAAATATATAAATTACAGAAAAAAAATAAATACTTACTACATTTTCAGTTCAGGTTTCTTGCACGATCCACGCTGGAAGCTTTTTGATCGTGTCATTTTAAACATTGTGCGGTAAAACATATCCAGTGGGTTTTTTGCTATTTTCAGCCAAACAATTTCAGTGGCATGACATCCGACGCATCCCTAATATTGAGAACCATCCAAGTGGGTTTCCCCTCATCCTTTACACATAGATAAAGGAAACACTGGAGCTGTTTACTTGTGGATTATAACTTGAATTTACCTGTTTTTTCCTAGGACAAGACATTTGGCTTGAAGAACAAGAAAGGGGCCAAACAGCAGAAGTTCATCAAGAACGTTACTCATCAAGTCAAACAATCAGGACAACCAAGACAGGTCAGAAAGAAAGTCCTCGGCCTCTCTCCACCCCTTCATACTCCTGACTGTCTCTCGATTGAACTGTTCTCAGATCACACAATCCCTCATTTCACTGTTTTTCATTCTACTTATGTTTCTACCAAATAATGTAAAAATATCAGCTGTTAAGGCGTCTCGGGTGTAAGAGAGTGCAGAATGAGAAAAAAGTACAGATGTTGACTACATTACATATCACCTGAGTTTTTAGTTTTTATACTGCTCTCTGTACATCTTAACCACTCGTGTAAATCTTTTTGAGTTGATCAGATTGGATCAGAGCATCTATGAGTACATTCACCATCTGTGTGTTTCCGTGCTGTTGCCCAGGGGGAGACGGATAAGACCGGCAAGAAAATCGACAAGAAGAAAGAGTTGGACGAACTCAATGAGCTGTTCAAACCTGTTGTCGCTGCCCAGAAAGTGGCCAAAGGTAACAAACACATATGCGTCTCTGTTGAAATTGTTCAATGAATTTGACCCGTCTAGCAGAAAGGATAAGTGGTCTTCTCTCTTCCGTGCAGGCGTCGACCCAAAGTCGGTGCTGTGTGCGTTCTTCAAGCAGGGTCAGTGCACCAAAGGGGACAAGTGCAAGTTCAGCCATGACTTGTCCATGGAGAGGAAATGTGAGAAGAGAAGTCTCTACGTGGACGAAAGAGACGAAGAGCTGGAGAAAGGTTAGTGCAGAGCAAAGGTGACTTATTTATAACATATATTTTGGGGCTGCAAATATCGATTATTCTGTTGATTATTTTCTCGATTAGTTGTTTGGTTTATAAAATGGTGGGAAATCTCCATCTGTGTTTCCCAAACCCCAAGATGATCTTTTGTTTTGTCCACACACCATAGATATTCAGTTTAGTGTCATAAAGGAGCAAAGAAACCATAAATATTCACATTTAAGAAGCTGAAATCAGAATTTTAACTTTTTTTTTCCATAAAAACTACTACAAAATTTAGTAGTCGATTTCTAATCGATTAACTGTTGCAGCTCTAATATATATTTATAATATATTATGTCTGAGTGCAGAGCAGTGTCGTCATTTCTGCATCACTTTTACTTTTTGTAAAAAGTAAAGTCCCCCAAATGGCTGAAATGAAAAGTACGGCTCTCTGACAGTTGTAGGAATTACTTGGCATTTTATTTTACAATAACATAAATCATATCATAAATCAATCATTTTCTTGTGGCCTGGTTCCTATTTTATCTCCCCCCCCCCCCCCCCCCCCCCGTTTAATTAAAACCACATCAAGTGATTTGTCCAGCTTTGGCAATCCGAGAAACGATGTTGACAATTTTTCATCATCATGTTCTTTAATAGCCACTTTAAATTCAGACACTTAGCTCTTTGAGTCTCGCACCCCACTGCGAAGCCAACCTCCCCCTCACAGAGAGCAGATGCTCACACTAACACTGAATGCTAAGTAATAAGTTTGTACAGGTACAAATGATGTTCTTTTTTTTTCAGATGTCAGTATCTGCACTGAGCAGCACAACTACAGTCTTAAAGCTGCAGTGTTAACATTTAACACTTATTCGCAGAAATTGAATATATTGTCCATAATTATGTGTTCATATGTATAATAACCTGCAACAAAGAACCAATTTTTTCTTTGTCAACTTCTTTGTCCATGTAGCCTTAAATAATGGGAAACCAAAAAAACAAAACATGTCAGCCACGGAAGTTACATAAAGCGCTCTTATTTTTGTTACCACAGAAATGTCACCAGTATGCCTTCCTGAGTAACAACATGGCTTGATAACTTGTTGTGTTTTGCTCAGACACGATGGACAACTGGGATGAAAAGAGGCTGGAGGAGGTGGTCAACAAAAAGCACGGAGAAGCTGAGAAGAAGAAGGCCAAAACACATATTGTACGTCAGTTTTTGATGCTGGATAATGAACATTAGATAACCAAAAACAGGGGGAAGTTAAAGATTGCATAGGTAACACAATGTACCCTGTTGTGTGATCTTGGCAGGTGTGTAAACACTTCTTGGACGCCATCGAGAACAATAAGTACGGCTGGTTCTGGGCGTGTCCGGGAGGGGATACCTGCATGTACCGGCACGCCCTGCCGCCGGGCTTCGTCCTGAGGAAGGACAAGAAGAAGGACGAGAAAGAGGAGGAGAAGATTTCGTTGGAGGAACTGATAGAAAACGAGGTGAGATAACAAATTGCTGCAGGCCACGAAAGTAACGTGAACGTTTTACATTATACCCCGAAAGTTTTACGAAATAACATGAACATTTTACGAAATAACGTGAAAATTTTATGTCATACCGTGAAAGTTTCATGAAATAACGTGAAAGTTTTCTCTTTCAATGATAATTTCACTTTTTTAACTTCACATTAAAACATGAAACTGATTTGGGTTTTTTTCTTCTGCTTTGGCAGCAATTTGCTGCCGTACTTAATAAAAACAGAATTTGATTTGTAGAAATTGTAAAGTACCTGTCGATACAGACAAACTGGAAGCCAAAGAAAGATCATTGATCAGACAAAAACTCCACAGAATCAAACCATGACATGTTAAGAAACGACCAGTTTATTATAATTGACCTAAAGGTGCAGAAATTCACCATGGCTTTGACCCAGGGGTTTGTCAAATTCTCTCTAAATTCTCCACGTTACTGATTTCACTGTCTGCTGTGCTCACCCTGATGTCCGTCTCTCCCCCCGCAGCGTGCAGCTCTGGGTGCCAACGTGACCCGGATCACCCTGGAGACTTTCCTGGCTTGGAAGAAGAGGAAAAGGCAGGACAAGGTCGGAACAATTACATTTCCCCCTGTGGAAAGTCTGCTGCTCATTCGGGACTTTGATTTTAAATCACTGGCTGCTGTTGATTGACAGGTGGACAAGGCGAGGGAGGAGATGGAGAAGAAGAAGGCCGACTTTAAGGCTGGGAAATCGCTAGTGGTACGTCTGGCTCCAACTGAACTGTCACAGAAATGTACTGGGCGACTGTTTGATTCTCTTCAAAGATAGTAGACGTTTAATAATAATATCCGTACGTGTAGGTGAGCGGACGTGAGGTGTTCGAGTTCCGCCCGGAGCTGGTGGACGACGACGACGACGAGGCAGACGACACTAAATATGTCGAGGAGGACGACGACGACGACGATTATCAGGAAGAGGTAATGATGGATCGCCAGCACTTCTCTCCTAATCTATTTGTGACCTGCCGTCGGCGAGTCAGTTTCCATAATAACCCCCCTACAATTAATACTTAATAAATTTCATATTCATATTGTGCGAAGTCTAATATAGTTTGTGTGGTTGGTGCCACATATAGATAATGTAACAGAGTTGAGCACACCTCGCCTCTTGTCACCCTCTGTCGGAGGCCTGCGTTAGCTCCCCCATCTGCTCTAATTGGTCAGCTGACCCACTCTTCTGATTGGTCAACCGCTGGGGAGTGTGTTGTAAATGTCCCTCCCCTTTTTCCTAGAGAGTCTGGACAACACATTTGGTAAAAATGGCATCGGTTCTGCAGTACCAAGTCGAGCTAAGCTAGCGGCTACTGTAGGTCGGCATGTTACTCTGAGGTGTAGACACTTTATGGGGGGGGGATAAAAATCCAGGAATTCCAAGGAGCCGTTCTAGATTCTTCAGGAGCAGCATTTGCCGTGGGAGAGAACCACTTCCCTTTCTCACAGAGTTCTGCCTTTGTAACTTAAACATTCTCAATGAAGCTAAAGGGGGAAAAGCATAATATGTGCACCTACAGTAGGAGGTTGGACATTTTCTGGAAAAGCAGCTTGTGTCACTCTCCTGTCTAAAACCTGCCGTTTGTCATTTGCATTGCAGATCAACACCTCAGACGTCCAGGACATAGACTTATCTCGTTTCGTCCCACAAGAGGTGGACAACACAGGCATCACCGTAGCAGCCACGGACCGCTTCGCCTCTCGGAAAAATAAAAGTCGAGCGACGGATGTGAACCCCGGTAAGAAAAGAAAAAAACCTGCTGATAAGAAAATGTGATTCCTGCCTCGCTGCTGTATGTAACCACCGTTATCGTTCCTTTCCTGCTTCCTCCTCCTCCCATCTACAGAAGAGCAGATGAACGGAGCATGCGGCGGCGCTGAGACCAACGGGCTCTCAGGGGCAGAGGGAGGCGGCGAGGACGGAGAAGGGGAGGATGAAGAGGAGCAGGAGGAAGACGAGGAGGTACCGGTGGACGAGAACCTGTTCACGGGTGAAGATCTGGAGGAGCTCGACGAGGAACTCAACACACTGGCGCTGGAAGATTGAGAGAGAGAGAGAAAGAAGGGAGGAGGTGGAGCGTTGGGACGGACTAAGTGTCAAAGGGATGGACTGACTGATGGATGCATGGAGCTGAACAACAAAGTGACCAGATGTGTGAATGATTTTAAGTTTTCAGAGACTCCGGTAATAAAAAAAACTATATCATGACATCACTGCCCTCCTCTCACATCCAACCGAGACGATCGGGCGTCCACAAAATTTCCAACACCACATGAATGTCGCTCGTCAAAGTTTCTATCATGAGATAATTTGGCTGCTGCTGCTGTTGTTGTGCACTTTTTTGTTGCTCAACGCTGATTTCACATTGAAACTGAAATTACTTTTGATGAATTAGGCTTTGAAGCGTTTCTCTACCCGATCAGTTAAATTGTGGGGGATTTGCTGAGTGAGACATTACACAAGGGCTTCAAAATAAAATGAAAGCACTATACCAGAGAGAGAGCTAGCGCTGTGTTTGGAACCTGCCTCAATAAAGTTTAATAACATTACCGATGATGTGTAAGAAGAGATTTTGTAAAACCGAATGTGGGGAAGTGAACAGGAGAGATTCTGTTGTAGGAAATAAAAAATCTGTTCAGTCTCAGCTGCTCTCGTACCAAAATAAAAGCCGTAGCTGAAGCAGTTTTTAATCGAGCGGAGGTTGTTTTCAACCTTAAGAAAACCATGACTTAATTTCGATGTAATAAAAAGCTATGTTGATCATTACTTTTTTTTTTTTTTAAGAAAATTCCAGACTGACATCAGCTGGTGTTTCCGAGACCAGATCAGTGCTATGATTCAGCCGACAGCAGGGAAACCAAATGATCCCATTCATTAAAACATCCCAGTGTTGTAAATAATGTTCTCATGAGTTGCCTCCTGAAGAAATAAAAGATTACTGTACATCCAGTGTGTGTCTCCGTTTGGATGCTGGTCCCCAGATCATTTCACTTCAGGGCTGCAACTAACGAATATTTTCATATATCGATTAACCGATTCGTTGTTTGGTTTATAAAATGTCGATTGTGTTTCCCGAACACAAACAAAATTTCAGTTTACTGTCAGAGGAGCAAAAAAAAAATTCATATTTAAGCTGAAATCAGAGAATTTTGACCATCCCATTATATCTATGTGAGCAGATAAATCGATTATCAAAAATAGTTGGGGATTCATTTAGTTGTCGATCGCTCATCAATTAACTGTTGCAGCTGTATTTCACTTCATAGTATTAAGTTTACAGTATTGAATTTCTTATATAAATCTATACAGTCTAGTTTCACAGACATTGATGTGTCCAGATCAACCTGCTGCATCCAGGTTCAGTACCAGATAGGAAACATTTGATGACATCCTGGTCCCAGATTATGTGTATAGAGGTTAATTCAGTAAAGGATCACATGAGCACAATTGTAATAAAAAACAAAACAAAACTGGCATTTGATTTTGCAACAGGATTACGTCAAGTCAAATGGGGCACATTCCTAAACAAATGTGCATGTAATCCAAGTCAATAAAAAGACTCCGTCACATAGTCGATGCTCATAAGATCAAAAATACTTTTAAGGCAGTGAGATGCCTGTGGGAGAAATTCGACCTGATCAAATCATGTGGGTTACTTGCTTCTAATAATCAGTTTTTTATTATAACTGTTGTTTTTGTGCTGAGCTGCAGTAACACATGCAAGAAGGTATTTTATACTAAAAAGACTCAAGTTCAGAACATGACGCACTTTCTTTGTCCAACTCAGACTGACGGAGCCTTCATTGTCTTAAACTGAATTTAAAAAAAAAAGAAGAAGTGAATGAATGTCTGTAGTGATTTTTGTTTGCATCATTATACTGACAGATCATATTTGCATGCATCTGACCACATTCAAACCTGCCAGTGTCCACGATCCATCTTCCTGTTGTACAAATCTGCTAGAATTGGAATGGATGCTCTTTTATCTTAAAAAAATTATATTGTTGTAATTCTTTTTGTATATAGAAATGTATATTATTGGTGTATGATGAATTCCACATTGTCATGATTTACTCCCATAATACAACATAAAAACAGGTTTCCCATTGATTAAAAAAAAGTATAAATGTATTTAACAAAAGTGACAAAAGATCAAAAAGGGAAATTTAATAGATTTTAATAGATTTTCACATAAGAACATTAAATCATAAAAAAAACATAGGGGAGCCTCCAGGCCAGACAGTGGGGGTTATTTTTGACATCATTAAAATGTACAATTAACTGTCCAGTTATTAACCAGGTGACTCCAGAAGAAGAGACGACACGGGCGGGATGTTTTCTTGAACTCATTTTTATTTTAAATGAGACAAAAGTATACAGACTGAGAAACACAAATGAACTGAGCTCAACATGAGATCACAGGGCATCGCAACAGAGAGAGGAGGGGAAAAAAGAAGGAGGACTAGAATCTGAAATGCAAAACTTTAGAAATCCTGCCCTGACATTTCTCAACAAGAAAATGTTGCCGACCCAATGATCTAAGATGAAACTCGGGCGTTTAAACTAAGAAATAAACTAAACTGTTCTCCAATAGTCCGTTGATAAATAACAATGTGATGCTGAGGTTGTACTGTACATCGATGAGTCCAGCTGATAAGGTTGAAACTACGTACTTACGTTAAAAAGAAAAAGGAAAAAGCAAGACACTGACCACAAACGACTTCACGCCGTAGAGGATCTCTGATCAAGACTCCCTGTGCACTTGTTATACCGGTGAGTCACAGCAAAGGTCACTGACCAGAAGTAAAGGTCAGACAGGTGTCAAAAGGTCGTGTCAGGAGTCGGGGAGGAGGTCTCGATGTCGGTCGGTCTGTCAGGTCAGGTGTCATTGTGTGTCGTGACAACAGTCGCCTGGGGAGCAAGAAGCTGCAGCGTTATTCACAGAGAGAGAGAGAGAGAAACAACTCAACTGTCATCACTAGCTACTAGAAACGCTTTCACACGAGAACTCCAGGAAAATCGGGGTCTCGGACATTTTCCCGGGGAAGTTTGACGTTCACGCGCGGAGGACGCAGCGGGAGAATATCCGAGTCAGACGCATACAGAGAGCGGGAAAACGTCCGGAACATCCTGTGGCGTCTGGGTCGAGCATGCAGCAGGCGGGACATGTTTTTGTTGACACAAATTCAACACACGGGTTTTCCGGACATTTTCCTGCTGTGTTCTCACACGGTCTCACTCTGATATTGTCCGGACACTTCCCTAGGGGGACTGGCAAGAAAAGTTCCGGAAAATGTCCGGACTTCAGCGCTTCAATGTCTGAAAGCCGCTCTAGTTGACATCTTGTGTTTTTCTTACAAAAATAGTATTAAAAAAAACTGCAGTCAGGAGTGAACAGTCTCCCTCACACGTAATCTGATGGGTTAATCTGGGTGTTAAAATATTTCATGTACTGAAGCAGAAACGCGGTGATAGTTGAGCATAATAATAATAATAATAATAATAATAATAATAATAATAGCACCAGCGTTACATTGTTAGGAGAAAAGTCCTGCCAACACGCTAACACGTTTTCTTTGTCCCTGAACAGACCCTGAAATGGAAAAAAAATTTTAAAAAAAAAATGTGGGGCAACAATCTGCGATCAAATCATTCCACGGTAAAGAGAAGTCTCTCATTGAAATGTAATGTATTTTAGATATATAATTGTATACGACTTCAAAAGAAAATGCACAGTTGTATGTTACAGCATCCTATAAATAGACGGAGAGATCAAGCAAAAGTAGATACATTGACTCCATTTACACCAGGCATCAAAATGTGTTTTGAATCCAATCACATTAAACTTATGGTATCAAAACGTCCCTCTAGTCTCCACAGTGAGATTTGATCGCTCCGTAAATAAAGTAAATAAAAAGAATAGAAGATCTGCAGCTCCGGAGGTGGTTTGGCCGATCAACCAAAAAACACATTTCGATGCCAGGTGTACGTGGGGGTTAACGGTTACCAACGTACGTTGGTACTATATGTCCAGTTGGACGTACTGGCTGGTCCCCTGCGGCAGGACACTTGGCACTTACCGGTCGTTTCCTGTCACGCGGTCCCTAGTAGGTACGAGGGCGCTTGTGCGACTCCTCTCTGGGAGGGTCGGCCAGCATCACCTTCATCTTCACTCCGTTGACGACGCGCCCGTGGAGCGCCGCCATGGCCTCGTCTGCACACTGACGAGACGAAAACACACAGAGAGAGAGAGAGAGAGAGAGAGAGAGAGAGAGAGAGAGAGAGAGAGAGAGAGAGAGAGAAATCAGTTTGACAAATCTGGAATCTGGAGAATGAGACAAAAGTTTCTGGTTTTGTTTTCAGCGTCTCACCTGCTTTTCTGCGTACTTCATGTATCCAACTTTCCTCCCTGGAACCAAATGCACCTCGATGAGTGAACCGTAGCGACTGTGTGGAGACAGATGGAGGGAGGAGAGACACGTTTAATTGAACAGCAGGAGCATTTTGTTAACCGGATCGTCTGCTGCGTCACTTAGGAGCACTTAGCATGATGCCCTCATCCGGATCAATTTGCTTAAAGAGCTGTGATCAATTGAACCTTTGACCTTCTGGTTAATGGACCACGAGTCTTAACATTTGGCTATTTTGCAACATAAATATATGCAACTTGTATATTTTCTGATGGAGCACTTTATATATTTATATATATATATTTGGGGTAAGTTTACCAGAAAACGTCCTCCAGCACGTCCGGGGGCAGCGGGGAGGGGCTGAACACGACAAACAAGCGCTCCTTGGTCTTGCTGTCGGGCGGAGCGAGCTTCTTGGGCGGCGGCAGGCTCACGTCCGTCTGAACCCGGGACATCGGAGAGACATTGGAGAAACCCTGGAGGGTACGAAATATAAAAATATATATTTTTTACACGTCTTGTGGATTATTAACAACTTTATTACATGAATTATTAAATCTGTAAAATGTCAGAGGAGGCCTGGAGCAATTAATTACCCAGAACAGTTATTAACTTTGAGACTTGTTATTTACCGGGTCAGTTGTTTTTCTAAAGTTTTGATCTGTCTCTCGAGTGACGGCAAGAAAAATGAAAATATAAAACACCTTGACTTGAAAAGAAATTGCACGTGCAGTAGTTTTTATACTGACTATTTAGGTTCAATAAATGTTTGAAAAACAAGAGTAAGTGTTTTCTTTAATGGGGGAAAAAAAGGCTTTTAAAGGTGTTTTTTTAAGTGTTAATCTCGTGCTGCAATGTGGGGGGGGAAATAACTCTGGGTCTGACACGCGTTTGTAAATCAGGCATTGATTTCCTGCACTTACAGGAGGTTTCATCACCTGGCTGGTGGACGGTCCGCCGTTCCAGACGGAAGACATCATCTGGGTCGCAACGAACTGCATGGCCATCCGACCTACAGGACTACGCGCGCGCACGCACACACACACACACGCACGCACACACACGAGACGGTTCACATCGATGAAGTTGTTGCTGTGTGGCAGTAAGCCAGTTTGGGAAAAGATTGATTGTTGCTCGAACACGCAGCCTCAAGGTACGGGAGACAACCGTATAATCACCTGCGACAAATATCTAATGTTTTCTCGTCAACTCGGAATGAGTTAAATATAGTTACATGAGGTGGACCCGCACTCCTCGTGAGTCTCCATGTTTGCGACGTCGTGTTGAATACGGTTGTTGTTGCACAAAATGCTCCCGAATACATTGCATTTGAGTTGAATTTTCAAACGCTGACAGAAATGGAATCAGCGGTGCGCCGCCATAAAGTGTCCCTCTACATCTTTACTGCTTTAGACTCACACTCAAGTTGTTCAACCTGTAAACAAGGGTTTTCTTCTAACCGCAGGGGGACGTCCGTCACATTCACCCATGAATATTTGACAACAAAAAAGAAGGTGACCATGAAGGCGTGTGCAAAATGTTCCTTGTTAATTTATCGGTGGCATTTTGGTCCCGCTTCGATAATTAGTGGATGTATTAACTTTAAAGGGCACTTCTGCGTCATGCCGCCTTTTAAGTTCTGGTCCTTAAGTATATCTAGTAGATATGTGCGTACGTGCGTGTGTTTGTGTGTGTACCTGCTGCGGTCCTCTCCGTCGTCGACAAAATTTACAACCAGTCTGTTGCCAGGCGGAAATTCAAAGCCATTCAGCTTCTCCTTGGCGTAAACTGCTGATCCCAGGTTACTGTAGCGAATCAACGCATGACCTGAGGTCACAGAACACACAGACACACAGCTTGCATGAATTACAAACTACAGTTAACTCATTTTAGGTTTATGACTCACGGTTATTTGAAGATGGAGCTTTTTTGTTTCAAAGAGTTTATTCAACTTTATAATTTAAAACCCTGGTGTCGAGTAGTTGAATCGCTCACCTTTGCTCATCCCATAGGCGTCTCTCTGGAGCTCGCAGTATTCCATACCGGGGATGAGGTCGAATAGAGCGAAGATCTGCTCCTGGGTGAGCGCGGCCCGCGTCGACATCATCAGGCACCGCGTGAAGTCACCCGAGCGGTAGTCCATGGCCTGGTAGTTCCCCTGGTCGGCTGTGGAGGGGAGGAGGGACGCCGAGGGTCAATGAACAGCACAGGGAGGAAAAGCAGTGAGGGTTTCCTATATAAATCTAAGTCACTTAAAATCAAAAAAAACCCTGTTTCACCATCTGCTTAAATTTGTGCTGTGGCAGAAATGTCTTTTTTTGTTAATTTGTTTTCGTAGTTCACCTACAGAGTCAGTGTATGAATGATAAGTAACCTTCGCTGTTTACATGCATGTTCCCTTAATGACCTTGTTTCTCCCTGCCATTTCTGGTGCATCGCTGTGTTACGTGGTGCGTTGCCGCAACCTGTGGATCCATGGAATGATGCAACACCGTTGGCAGGAAAACAGGGACCCACTCAAAGAAACAGTGCTACATTGCACTAACAAATTGGCCTATATACTTGACACAGATACACACAAAAAAGGCTTTCCAATTGCAAGAAGCAAGTCACTGACACATAAAGGTGTTTGAACCTTTATACAAAAACTCCTATTAAACACTTATTAAATCAGATTTTAAGTGTTGATACATTCAGTTATGAACTTTCCCATTCCTTTAGAGAGGAGCCGGGTGTTGTTAGCCTGTTATCACTGCTATCACAAGATGGCTGATACTTGCCTAGAAGGACCATAAGCTTGAAAATAACAGAAAACGTGCAAATATAACAGGAAAAATACATACCCATCGGGGCGGCGTACTGGTTCATGGCGTCATTGCCGCCCGCGTAATCCCCTCTGCTGGCTCCCCCAGAGTAATCTTCAGGCGCTGTGGCCTTGGTGCGAGGTTCGGCCAGGATGGCCCTGTAAGCTAATAACACAATCATCATCATCATCAGTGACACTATTATATTAGAACCGACAATATCCACAGTGTATTAACAACAGTAGGGGGACAATCATGCTTGGAAACACTATGTTATTAATGGTATTTAATATATTTTAGTTCAGGTATGAGCGAGAACACATTTGTACCAGCTTCTGCCTTTTCTGCAGTAAAAAAATTTGCATCTGCCAGTCAATTTCCTGCTGCTACTTCTATCGCAAACAGTGAATTCATAAAAAGAAATGGACACCACCTTACTTTTGTCACAGTTCTCTATAGCGATGGCGGCTTGGGAGGGTTTGTAGTATCTCACGTAGCCCAAACCTTTACTTTCCCCGGTGAACTTATTCTTGATGATCACGCAATACTCAATATCGCCATATTCCTGGAAGGGAAACGGAGAGAAGAGACAGATTTTTTTTAATTGTCAATTTGGCATTAAACATTGGCACAGAGGCAACAGAGTTATGGAGAATAAACAGTATTTTAGGGTCACAGCATGTTTCAGAGAAGCTAAAATTTAAATTAAAGACAGATAAACATCTTACACCCGCTGCTTACTAATCCTGGTGTAACAACACAGGTCACCTCATCCATCAAACGTCCACTTACATTTGCGTTCTGTTCTGGCTTTTTACAAGTAGACAGGAGTAAAAGCAGAAAAGAAAGAAGAGAAAGACGAGCAAAGACACAAAAGCAGAGGAGAAAGTAGGTGTCAAGTTGAGTCATAGGTACCTTGAATGTGTCTTTGAGGTCCTCCTCTGAGAAGGTTTTGGGGATCATGACAAAGATTCTGGTCAACTCTTCATCCTCGACGTCTCTGTGCCGCGTTGAAGATCGTGACTGGGCAATAAATACCTACACAACCAAAAGAGAGAAGGAAAAAATATGGTCAAAAATTAGGGGGTTACGATCGCAACATAAAAAGACATTCAGGAATTCAGAGCAAGTCTATGTGCATTTATGTTAACATTTATATAAAATAGCCTTTTTCCTTAATTCAAGTTTTACATATTAAGTTGTATTTGTGCTGTATTTTTATTTATTGTTATCATGGTTAAACTACAATATCAAGCCTCAATAAAAGGTTTGATAACGACATCTTAGGAATAATTGATATTTTGACTCAATATGTATATTGGCCGATATATTGGTATCGGAAATCTTGTACTCCATAATATCAATACTGGCCCCCGATAAATCCATATTGGTCGGGCTCTACCATAAATGTATAATGCTAAAGCAATTTAATTATATATGTTCAACCAAACAACATTGTCTTTCTTTGCTGTAAATGTAAATTTGCTCTCAGGCCTCTCTTGAAAAATTGATTTTTAATCTCAATGAGTTTGCCTGATTAAATAAAGATTAGATAGATAAATAAATAAATAAAAATATTGTGTGTGAAAATAATTTTGTCATAAGTTCTATGTATTTGGTTGTATTTGTATTTTTTAATTTATAGTAATTTATAATAATAATAATAAATTTCATTTATAGAGCACTTTTCATTGCTAAAAGCAATCTGAATTTATGATTATGAAGTTAACGGTTCAACTAAAATATGACACCTCAATTACATTTCTTTTTCATAAAGGTTTGATGATGACATTTTAAGAATCATTGACGGATCAAAATATGTAAATATATAATGGCCGATGTATCGGCATCTGCCCCCAAATATCGATATCGGTCGGACTCTACTTCCACGTGTTTGCAACCGAAACGTAAACTGCCATCAGCACACAATGATAATGATAATTAACATTACTATGTGCTCATGAAAAGCATTGACATCGCCTCGTGTTGTTCCGGTTAATCGAGATAATCCACATTCCGGAATGTATTTCCACGAGACAAATTTCGACTGGAGGCGTTGACCTAAATTACAATATTATTTATTATTATACACAAACGTTTGTCTCATAACCTCAACAAATTAAACATGATCGTATCCGTGTGTCTGGGCGACATTAAGCAGGAGGTCAGCGAGGAAGTGGAGACGTTTGTAAGACTAGCAAACTCGCTGAAGCTAACGTTAACGCCCCCCTGCGTTAGCATGCTAACATAGCATGTTGCTATGCTAGGTTAGCATGCTCACAAGCTAACGGGGCTAATGGGCGATTCCACCGTCTTCACTTGCACGTATTAGGACTAATTAACTGCGACTTGGCTCGTGTGGCGGCGGCTGTGTGGAGCCACCGTGGCCGTTACCTTGACGGGCTTGGTGCCCTCGCTCAGCACCTTGCCGTGCATCTCCTCCATGGCGAGGCAGGCCTGCGACGACTTGGCGAACTTCACGTAGCAGATGCCTTTGGACTCCTTCGTCTGCTTGTCCTTGACCACCCACACGCCCTGCACCTCGCCGAACACGGAGAAGCCGTCGCGCAGCGCGTCCTCGGTCACCGCCCGGCTGGTGACCACGAAGAGGCGACTGTTCGGCGGGTCGTCGAGGTTCTCGGGCGCTTGTTTCGCAGGGTACTCCTCCATCTTTGATTCCCTCTCGACACAATGCAGCCTGAACGCATCCCAGTAGTAAACCGTTGGTGCTGCCTTCAGGCGCTCCTCGGAACTTCCTGTTTCAGTTTGTCAACTTCCGCAATCAATCAAATTGCCACCACCATTTGTTATTTTTGTGTTCATTAGTATCTTGACGATGGACTTCCCAACTGATTGTTGAGGTTGAGGTAGTAGTTGAGGTATAGTGAACGTTTACTGCCATCTACTGCACGGGAGGAGATACAAGGATGCTGTTTGTGTAACATGTTGAGACAGAAACTTGAGCCTCAAGTGACATAGAGGCTTGTGACGTGTTTATTATGAGGGTAGTTGGCCTGCCTATTCATATTAAAGATGAGGTATCCACCGGTATAATAATTCAAATATTACACAAAAGCACATCCTTCATTGAATTTTGATTCCAGCAATTTCTACTTTTAACATTGTTGAATACTTTTACTCAGCAGCAACATGTACTTTACATTTCAAAGTAAATACTCATTCTGCAATAAAAATGTCCATTGTTATATTATAATGATATATTATCGTATATAGACCTTTATAGGTAGTTGCTACTAGAGGTCATTTAAGATAAAGTTAGGTAGTTTAGACCAGTGTGGTCTAAATATGATAAACAAAGTAGTTCAAAAGAACTTACACCTATGTACACTTATTGTATTTTATCTTATCAAAAAGTAGTTCAAATGAAATCACTAGAAGTACAGAGACCAAATATACAATCATTGGAATTGCTGGCAACTCGAAAGATAGTTGAAAAGGGAAAAGGGGCTTCAACTGGACATTGCTTTTAGGGTTAGGGTCACAAGCAAAAACATCCTGGAAACCACTGGTTCGATCTTGATCAACGTTGAAAGTGTAAAAATATAGTAAACCTAAAATCTAAATTATACATTTAGTTCCTCAATACTATACTTAATAAGTATAAAACAGCAAAATCACCCACATATATAGAATATATAGAACAAGGAAACATGATTGACAAACTAAAGATTTTGTATTGTTAAATAACCAATACTCCACAATAACAGTTACGAAATGTACATTATAATGTATTCATGTACTGTTTATCCTTATAAGGCCACTTCAGCAGGCGCCTTTTTACTACGTAATGGAAGCTGGGGAATGCGCGGATGCGACTGGACGCAGGGGCCAGTACCAAAACACACTTTTTGCTTCCTTCCATAAACCCCGTGTCTCCTCTCCCGTGGGACTAAAAGGCGTGTTTAATATTTTGAATCAAAATATATCATATTCAAACTGTCAGTGTGACTCCGAGGACATATCCCCCCCTGGCCTAAGCTGCTTTTGCGTAATAATTGAAGAGAAGGAATCGAGCGAGCAAACGCGGAAACGAGACTCGCCCGCTTTGATGACGCGTTCGACGTCATCGGGCTTCTGAGGAATTGCGCGGCACTTGATTGGACGGTGACGTCAGAAAGCCGGTACCTCTAAAGCGGAGTGACCTTCTTTAACGACCGTCAGAAAAACCGTTCACCGGCCGAGAGAGACGCAGCCTCCCGCCTGCTCCGGACTCGTTGTAACCGACAGGTACGTTTCCGCTATTCCCATTGAATTGTTGCAGCAACGCAATATTGGTTTCGCGGGTTTTTTTTTTTAATCATCCTGAATGATATTAATACAACATAAGTGATTACAAGGCTTAGCGTTATAGCGGTAGCTTAGCGTTAGCGGCCATGTTGGCGAATAGCTCGGTTGCTCCCTTTGCGTTAGCTGCAGTTTGATGAGCCAGAGCTGTGATGTTGAAACATTAATACTCCAGCTTGCCCGGACGAGCCCGGCATCACAATGGACGCGGCGAGGCCATGATCGGACCCCGACATTGAGGCATCCTTGACCGGCCTGGGTGGGTGTCACATCCTCGGGCTTGGCCACAACCTCATAAGCAAGCTTTGCTCAAGCTAGCTCCTAGCAACTGGGTCCTGTCAAACACAAACTCTGAAACTCTCGCTGAGGGAATACTTCATTATTTTTTATGCCTTTGCGCGAAAGCTGCTTTCACTTTATGGCGGGGAAGGTTGTGTGCCCTTGATTCCTCGGTGCTCATGAAAAGGTAGCCCGCCATGTTGGACAGGGGCTGCAAGTGCTGTGGTGCCTAGACTAATAACTGTGCCTTTCATTTATTCTGACCATATATAACATGTATAATATATATAACATGTATAATATATACAAGGTTTATACACAGTGTGAGTTAGAGGTTACATAACTCTGACGTCAGCTATGCGCTGCAGTCTGTTAGTCTATATATATATATATATATATATATATATATATATATATATATATATATATATATATCTCCAAGCTGATTTCGTGTAAATAGTTCTTCTATGTTAAGTATGACATGTCATGAATTGATAATCAGTCATTGTCAGTCTGCTGCTGCAGGTGAACACGTAGGTCACGTAGGGACAGGAATCCAAACCCGGCGGTGTTGCACCAAAACCTGTCCCCCCCTCCTTTTTTTTTTTTAAACGTTCCCCTTGCGACCTTCATAACTCTTAATTTTTAAAATTACGAAAACCAAATATTTCTACCACTGTTATAGTATTTTGGTTGTGTAAGGGAAGATAAGTCAACTTGGTGTAAGTTAACCAGATAGTTATTATGTCGTAGTTGTGGTTATTTGAGGGCAAACTATGCACCGGAGCATATTTTTGCAGATACATGGAGAAGGGTCTGGCTGCAGACCGCTGGAGCTGTGGAGCTCCACGCTAGACCAAGAGACACGTGACCTCCAGGCAATAAGGAAGTAGTTGGCTGATTTTCATTTAAATTCTACAAAAGAGTGTTATGAAATCCTCCATAAGTTTGTCTAAGATAGTGAATCTTAGAGAAACTTATGTAATTGAGTAGGTATGGGAGATTTTCTGTTTGGTTTTTATTATTATCTTTATATCGTAAATGATAGCCATGTTGACCCACCCTCCATACCAGTTGGTGAACTGAGGACGTAGATGACAAGGTGTCTGGAGATGAAGACAGAGTAGAGAGAGTAACTCGGAATGATGATGTTGAGATCTCAGAAGCAGAAAAAAATGACCTTAATGAGCTAGTTGCTCTCTTTCTCGGAGAAGGTGAGGAACACGTCACCTGATGAGTTCAGGATCCACAGAAGATCCACAAGCTGTACGAGAGGAAGCTCCACGGAGACTTTGACACAAACAGCCACATCCAGAAAAAGAGAGAATTCAGAAACCCAAATATTTTATTAGAAGCTCATTCAGTTCTGCAGTACAGATGAACTGGGAACCAGCTGCCCTACAGATGTGTTTGATCCTCATGGCTGGTCAGAAGACTCCTACTTACTACGAAGCTCTATAGCTAAAGCCCAGAAAGTGGAGAAGGACAAACTGGAGGAAGCCAAGAAGGAGCGGACCAGGACTGAGTTTACCACGGGGACGATCTGTATGTCAGGGAGTCTAGCCCTGATATACAGACTGTTTTGTTGGCGGAGTTCCTAGAAACGACCTTGGCAGGGAGCCAGGAGCCACTTCACCGTCATAGTCACGCTTGTTTGAAAGCTGAGTAAAGAAGGCGTTGCTACAGGTGCAGATACAGTTGTCACCTTAAACGACCTTCACAATATGGCGCCGGGCCGGTCACACTAGAGCACTTCCTGTCATATGTAACATCTATGAATAGCACACTTGCAGTTGTATTTATGGATCCAGGCTCACACACACACACACACACTTGTTTATGATTTTGAGCACTGTGGTTTGTTCCCTTTATTTTATTTTTTAAGTAACTGCAATTCTGTCTTTTGTCTTTCTGTCTCGTTTGTCCAGTTTTGTCATCACTCCTCCTCCAGGTGACTATGGGCGACATTGCCAAGGGAAAGAAGGCGTTTGTCCAGAAGTGTGCTCAGTGCCACACGGTGGAGCAAGGGGGCAAGCACAAGGTGGGCCCCAACCTCTGGGGTCTGTTCGGACGCAAGACCGGGCAGGGAGAGGGATACTCGTACACGGAGGCCAACAAGAGTAAAGGTCAGTTCGCTGGTGGTTATCTAACCCTCTGAACTAGATATTGACCCAGTGAAGAGGAGTTGACGTCAAGATTTTTGGAATTTGCCATGTGGTCATTTTAACTTCAAACTGTGAAGCATCTCTAAAATACCACTACATTAAATCTAGTGCAAAGCTGAAATGGTTTATGGCCTTGTGACCTGAACAATTAATCAATGACCAACATCTTTGTTTAACTTACAGTTCTTGGAACGATCAACTATCACAATTGACGTTATCAGTTTATACTTTAAAAGTGCCAACTGGTTGGACTTTGGCCACTTATATCTGGTTTAATCTGGCTTTATGTTCAGATCCCTCTCAAGTTGAACCTAAACAAATAATTTTGTCCTGGACTCACCACTGATCATCTTCTGTCTTTGCCCAGGTATCGTGTGGGGCGAGGACACCTTGATGATATACCTGGAGAACCCCAAGAAGTACATTCCTGGAACCAAGATGATCTTCGCCGGCATCAAGAAGAAGGGCGAGCGCGCGGACCTCATTGCGTACCTGAAGTCTGCCACGTCATGAATTTAGCCACAAGAATCAGAATATTTAATGTAATTTTATCGTCGGTTTTTGTTCATTTTTAGGCGTACGGATGATGTGGTTTTATGTTTAGTCATTTGTACGGGATTAAATTATGTCAGAAAAGTGGGGACTTAAAATGGATTTATGCTCGATGCATCATTGGCCGTCGTTGCCGTGGTGCGTGACGCCATCCTCCCTTCTTCTTCTTGTCGCGATTCCAGCGGTGTAGATAAATCATTTGTCAGCAGCGGCACCTTTCGTTAAGGAGAAGCGCGAGCATGAAATAATCTGGCCTCGCTGCGGTGACGTCACAGGTGCAACGACCGGTGCGTCGAGCATAAATCCGGCTTTACTCATAGCCTCTTCAAGAATTAGAGTGCGATCGGTCGTTCAAGTGGCAAAACATAAAACTACAGCCTGCTTTTTTTTTTGTTGCTCTTTCATTTTCCGCGTGAATCAATACATTGACTCTTAATGAGGAGTTAAAACTAACCACTCTATTTAAAATCGCTTGTCATGATAGGTTGCCTCATCTTGTCACTCATTCTGTTTTCCATGACAACACGTGTATGGTACTTTTAAGCTAGCAGAGCCACCCCCTCCATCAATCTCATTTTTAAAAAATGAAACTCAAACAGGCATCTAATATCGTTACATCAGAGAGATACGGCAGAGAAATCTTGAGATGAGAGGTGAGACAATAATTCTTCTCTCAGTTTTCGAACGAACGCTCTCCAGATTCCACAGATTTCCAGATTTGACTCCTTGCAGCTAAGAATTGTGGGTTATAAATGCACTGTACATACATTTCTTTAAAAACCAATGCCGAGATCCCTGCAGTATGAAATCAGCTGGTGCACAACCATCATGCCTAATAACGCCGTGGAGCTACTGTGTAATATAGAATAACTTATTGAAGGCACCACCTGGAGTGAAGGAAAGGATTTCTGTTATTTACCTGGTTTCACAGGCCTGAAGGAACATTGTTTTAACTTATTTTTACTGTAATCTGACTGACAATATGTAAAGTATTTTAATGGGGTCGCTTTCTGTTAGTGTACACAGCAAATATACTGTATGCTCATACACCATATTTCAATGTGGTAGCTATTTCTGTGTGGCCGTGGGAAAGGATGGTTGGAGGATCAATTAAAAGAAAATGTCCAGAGATGAAACACGACTGGTTGAGTGCTTATTTTATCATTTTACTGTAGTTCCTTAGTAACCAGGCTAAACGAGTGAAATCTAGGTTTTTTTCTTGTGAGTTTGAAATTCAGTCAATAGCTACATAGCATTACAATTATTTCTCTACGGCTGTTGACATATTTGTCTTTATTGAGGAAAACAAGTGCTGGACATTGTTTCCCCCCATGTAACTACAAAGCTAGGGTAATTTTTACTGTTGTAGTCTGTTGTGTAGTTAAATATTTTTACCAATTATTTTAATTTAGCATCAACAGGTCAGTTCTACAGATGCCTCTGCAGCTGTGTGGATGTTTACCAGATTCATTCTGCAGAGATATGACCATAAATGTTGAATATCCTTATTAAATCTTAAGGAAAAACATTGAATTAAAAAACACAACCTTTAAAATGACAACACCGTTAATCCCTCGCATTTACATGGACAGCGATATTCTGATTATTGACATTATAGGGCGTACAGTAGATTTCATTGTTTGGGGGTGAGAGGTCAAACTGAGAGCCACTGCAGTGATGTAGCTTTACGTAATCCTTCACTGCTCACGAACTCTGTCTAGGAACTGAACCAGCTGAGGGCAGCTCGGCCCCTTGTGTTTCGTCACGTTACCCCATCGACCAAAGTTCAGACCCTGACTACGTGCGTCTTCACACAATCTGCCTGGCGACACACACACGGCAAAGTAAAGTGAGTCACCTGTGACGGAAACCCATTAAAATTGAATGACACTAAATAACTCGTGGGCACATTTTTAGAGAGCGACATAACCATAAACACAACTCTCCCCTATTGGCCTTTCTGTACTTTTTGAGGACAGTGAGTTATTGACGTACCCTTACCTTAACCTTAAGGGTTAACTTGAAACCTGAACCTGAAACACACACACACAGCCAGCTGTAAATGAGGGTGTCCCCTTTGAGATATATAAATACAGCTGACATATGATCCAGAAACATGTTATGAATGATGAACGGGTGGGGGGGCCTCAGAGCAAATTCACAGTCTGCAAAGACAAACCACATTTTGCCTCTTGCATGTCATGTACACATTACATACTGTACACGTTTATGAATATATATATATTTTTAACATACTGCAGCACGTGACACAATCCAGTGATTGTGGTCGTACTATACTGTCAACCTGGTGCTCGTGTTTCAATTACGGCTCCTCTGGGTGGTGGGTGAGTGGGGGTTACATGCACTTGACAAAATATATAATAAAATATTATGATGTTATGTAGCCATGTTAGAGTTGCAGTTATATATTTGGCCACGAGAGGGAACTGCTGTCCACACAATTGTGGACAAAGTTTTTTTTGTGGTACCCTGATGTCCTTTTCCAGAGATGGCAGCACACATTGTGTCTGTTTAACATTAATAATGCACATTTCCATTGTCATCTTTAAGCTTTTAAGTTAAGGCTGTCCCAAGCATGCTCATCCACGCGTCACTCATCTTTTCCTTTTGTCCTTTTTCTGCCGCCATTTTAAAAAGGTATTGAATTGTAAAATGAAAAATCCATGTCACCCTTTAACCTTTCATTTAAATGTATATTTGTTTTTAGTTTTTTTTTAGATATATTTTCATAAAGCTTAGAGGAGCTGGAGTCTTTCCAGACATGGAACAGTATTGTGGTGTCTGAACGTGGCTGAGCAGGAGATGGAAATGAGGGTAAGAAAAACAACAAAAACAAAAAACTGAAGTTCCCAAACATTCCTGGTGTATTCAGATGACCTTAATGGGAATTCTCCCAACAGCCCCTTGCTCCAAACGAGACATGTTCGCATGGGAACCAGGCAAAAACATGTATTCATTTTTATTTTTATCCCAGAGTCGCTTTTTCTCAACTACTTCAAAATTTGTCATCAGTCCCATGTCTGTCTGTCTGTCCATCATCTGTTGAAATGAAAGGGGCCTGGACACTGAACTTCCTCACTGTATTAAAATAACAGGAAGTTAACATGTAGTCTGGTCCGTTCACAAACATCCTATCCCTGCGAAAAGAAATCTTTGAAAATAGACGCTCCTCAGTGATCCAGAACTTGCCTGGGAATCTTCCGATTTTAAAGTTTTCCTCAGTTTCACGGTAATCCTGTGATAGTTGTCCGCATAAGCAATGGTGCCATGCAAAGAGCAACTACTTACGGCCAATTCGGCATACTTATTTGTCCAAAATGTAAATAGATATAGTCTAAAGCGGATCGAATTTATCATAATAATCCTCTTGTTTCTTGTAAGAATGCAGAAAAAAAATGCAGAATTATATGAAGTGATATTTGATATTATATTTTCTCTATAAACAGGATGGACATAACAAACCATGACAACTTTTGCCTTAATTGAAATAAAAAATCTTGATTGGGGTCCTTTCTGTCAGAGACACAAACACCAGAGACAGACTACTAGACAAACAGGTTTTGCATTGTTTTATCTGCAAAGCGTTTGTTTATACATACACAAATTCTCATCATGCAAGTGAAATAATAAATATAAAACCAACAATTTATAAGAAATTCACAACAATTTTTAAAATTCTCCTAAGATAGAAATCACTGTGTATGTATATATATTTGTAAAAATGTAATTTGTTGTGCTGTTGTCTAGTAACAGTTACACGTGCACATGTCAGACTTGTAGAGATTGTAGTGAAACTGAAGAAATATAGATTTTAAAAAATAGAAGAAGAAAATGTTGGTGTATATATGCAATTGGGATTTGCTTCATATTCATATCCACTGAATGGGGCTAAAACAAAGGGCACTACTGTAGTAAGAACTCAAACAAGCCCAAAAAACAGGCTACATTCTTTGATAACACAATAATAACAATCACAGTTTGACAAAATTACATCAAGTAGGTTCCGGCTATACTTTGCGGTAAAACGTTAAAGAAGTCAGCGCTGTCCGACGATCGGGTCCAATCTCGGTCCACAGGTCGTCCACAGATTTAAGGCTCAGAACCCAGTCAGATCCAACAGAACAGCCAATAACTAATAGGTTGCTTAACGACAGCAGCAGTGACTCCGGAAAATGCTTTTAATATTTCATAAGTTTCACGTAAGTTATACCTCTAATTCACAACATCTCTATTACAGTTTGGACTTGTTTCACATGCCTCCAGTTGAGTTTTGACCAGTGAAATCAAGATTTCTATGAATGTGCCAAATTAAAGACATCTTTCATTGAAATTATGACAAATTACAGTTTTAATTTTTACCGCTCAAAATCTAATTGGAGACGTCTCCGATGTAAAACCTGTCCGTCGATTAGAATCTGTGCATTTTTCTCAAAATGCTGCAGACTAACCGGACTAAACGACGTTCAACACGATTTTCCAGATGAATGTGCATCGACGCGACACGTCCTGCTCGGAATTCTGACCCTGAACGTGCGCGTACTCACTCGTACTGCAATCTGAGCACGTCTGTTTGTTGTCAGCGCGGAGTTCATAGTCCAATCACCGCGCCGTTGGGCCGATTGTGGTTACGTGATTGGGACGTGACGACTGATCGGACCGAGTCGGACCCAGCTCTGTCCCAGTCTGGTGTCGACAACGGGCCGATTAAGTGTGACATAGTGTGCGATATGTGAATATTCTGATCTCAAGTCGCTGCCAGCTGTTCCCGGTCGACCGAAGACGTCACTCGTGCGTTGCCTGATGTTGGCCTAGGAGTGAGTCTTCCAAATCCCCCAACACAGTCTGTGTTGCTCACACCAGTTCTTCCAGGATCTCCTCCAGACTCTGGGCCTTTTTTTTCCTATTTATGTGTGGGGGGGGGTTTTGTCTCTTCGGTGCAAATGTCATTGCACATGAGCCGAGCACGCGGCTGGTTGGCGCCCACGTGTGCGTTGGTGCGACGGTTGGCGTTCCCCCCGCCGGATTGGGCAGGGCCGTCCCAGACTGTGCAAGTTAGTGGAAACGACAACTTCACGTGGGGTTTGTCCGACATTTGTAGGTTCAGGTTTGTCTGGAACTCGACGCGCAGCACAAAGTCAGAGGTACAAGTTCTCTCCGGGAAGTATCGGAGTGGAGTTTCAGAAAAACAAAGGCAAACAGGAGAATTATTGTTCATCGTAAATTGGTACGCTCTGATCCCTCCGGCCGTCTTTGCTGAGAAGTTATATTGTGTATTATGTGCATGATAACGGGCGTTGAATGATCTAGTATATCTGTTGGTTTGCTGAGCAGCTGTGTGAGCGGTCGGAAGTTGTCCGGTTTCACTTTTCCATCTACACGGAGAGGTCGTCTGCTCTCGTCCGGCTGCTCGCTGCGCTGGTCCTGCTGAATCTTCGTTTGTCCTTCTGACAGAGCCCTCCGTTCGGACAAAGCAGCCCGTCCGGCCCGTTGTTCTGCGCCGGAGGGCAGCTGACCTCCCTGCTCCCGGGGCCGTAGCAGTCAGTGTCCGCCCTCAGGTATCCCCCGTCTTGGTTCTGATTGGTGTTCGCCTTCTGCCAGCCGTGCGAGTAGCAGCCCATCTGGAGCAGGTTCACCTCCTCCACCGCCGCGGCTCTCTTGTTCTTCTCGGTGGCCATGTTCTCCGAGTTCTGCTGGTTGGCCAGGCGGTGGGTCGGGAAAGTCAGCGGCAGGAAGTGCGACGAGCCAATCATACACTGGCCGAAGTCGGGGAGCGGCGGCGATGGCGGCGGCGGCGGCGACAGCGAGAGCTGTCGGGCCAGACAGGCGTTGGCCGGGGGGGCGGCCTTCCCGTTGTAGAAGTACCGTCTGCGACGAAGAGTTTGAGCCGTTTCGTTTCACAGACAGGAATGCAATTTCTCCATTAAGATTTACATTAGAAGACATAGTGTATTCACGAGCTACTGTATGAGGTTGTCTGAACTGATCTTTTCTTTTGAAAAATGAATGCCTTGTAAGGTTCGAGGAACATCAGCGCGATTAATCTGCGTTCATTTTCTTTTCACCGGTCATATATCGATAATTAGTCAATTGAAACTAACGCCACCTTGAACTAGGCCAGACTTTCCTCTCAATGAAAATATCACTCTAGGACCACAGGACATAATAATATTTCATCATCAAAGAGCCACTAACAATTTACCATTGTACTTCTGTAAAGTTCGGGGACCCACAAGAAACATAAATGGTTCAAATCAATATCCTGGTCTTCAGTGGGTCTCACATTTCCCATCATGCAACCAACACTCAACAACCCTTTCGTCAGTGAATGCCCATGAACCTGTCGGCTTGCAACACAGGCGTTCTGTTATAAGTCTCCCAGCCCACATCCAAGATAAACCCTGATAACATCATCAGATATGTTTTCAACTGACTTCACAAAGCCTTTGCCGGATTGAATAGTACTTCTCGTGTAGAGTAAATCGAATTCGACGCGTGAAATCATCAGTTCCCATTCCACGCAAAGAGAAGTTATTACTTTGACGGACAGATTAGGACTGATTTCATCTATTCCAATTTGTTGTAAATCCTCTTTCAGACTTGAACCTCCAGCGTGTGTGTGTGTGTGTGTGTTCAGAGGAGGTTCGTCTGACGAAGTGAAAGGAAGAATTGGCAGATATTTGCGGGTTGTGTTGCACGAATAACATATTAGCAAAGATTGATCCTGAGGCCAAACTTGCGCGGGTAATGCATCGCAAATTTTTTTGCAGCGTAAGTCTCGACCTCCCAGATAATCAATGCACTCCTCCATCTACCTGTACTGTGCCTTGTGCAATGTCTTTGACAGCAATGCTAAAAATCGGGGGGTTCCCTCAAAAGAAACAATCGCGAGAACCGTAGACCGACTCCTGCGTGGTGGGGTTTTTACTCGTCCGATTCCTCGTGACCTGCCCACAGTAGTTTGATCGACGGCGTGAATACGCGGCGTCCTCACCTGCAGCAGTGTCTCCATGCCAGGTGATGCAGTTCCAGCACACTGAGGGCCAGCGAGACGGCCGACACGGCCAGCATGAAGACTATGAAGACGTTCTTCTCCGTCGGTCGGGAGACGTAGCAGTTCACCGGGTGAGGACACGGCCAGGCCTGAGAGAGAGACAGAGAGAGAGACAGAGAGAGGGGACGAGTGACTGTAGACTTGAAATTGTTTAATCAATATCGAGGTTATATCGGTTTCTGTTTGTTGTTTTGTTTTTTTTACCCTGCAGACATATAGAGGATGGAGGAAGATTCCGTACAAGAAGTACTGGAGACACAGGAACACCACCTGCGTGGAGGAACAGACACAGTCAGCTGCTTCCATCAACCGCGAGGCACCAGAGCAGGTCGATTGTCTCACATGGGGCCGCGCTGTCGTGGACTACCTGGCTGCATTTACCTCCATGATGCTTCGTAACAATATACTCAGTATGTAGGTCTGCAGCAGCGCTCCTCTCAGACGCACTCGGCCCGCCGCCGGGCCGTCGCCCTTGTCCTTCTCTTCCTCCTTCTCCGCGCGCCCTCCCCCTCCTCCTTCACCCCCTCCGGGGTCGTCCTCGTCTCCCTCTCCGTCCTCCTCCTCCCTGCTGCGCCTCTTCTCCTCTCTGCGCACCGTGTGCATGGCGTGGCCCATGTAGATCAGGCTCGGCGTCGACACGAACACGATCTGCAGCACCTGGAGCGAGACGGGTCCGATTTCTAAATTACTCCCCAAATATAGCAGACATCCAACAATTTTGCACGACGCCACTGGTGACCATGTTCCAGGGTTTTTTTGCGTTAGCCTGCACGGTTTCCTTGACCGTATCAGCGTGGGAGAAATGTTTTGAGCCGCTCCCCCGCAATTAGGACTTTATGAAGTAGAACACCAGATCAAATGTCGACTTCAGTTGAACACAGAGGACCTCTCGGTTGCAGTTTTCAACTCGCTGTCCTGAAATGAGCGGAAACCGATGGCCGGGGGAAAGGTGCATCTCTAAAACTTGTGATGTGCACGTCCATCAAAACACGCTGCCCTATCTACCGCAACTCTTTGATGAGGCCAAGAGATATTCAAAGACGTTTGGTGAATGAAGAACTGTACGCCGGAGGAGACGTCTTCACATTTTGATGCACAAAATGAACCACATTGTGTGTGTGTGTGTGTGTGTGTGTGTGTGTGTGTGTGTGTGTGTGTGTGTGTGTGTGTGTGTGTTCACAATGTTAGAAGAATGAAATGACATCACATGGCGATCAGGCGACTTAGCACGGCGTATTACCCAGTATCGTATGTGTGCGATGGGGAACGCGCGGTCGTAGCAGACGTTCTCGCAGCCTGGCTGTTCCGTGTCGCAGTTGAAATCTTCCTGCTCGTCTCCCCACGACGACTCGGCGGCCGTGCCGAGGACCAGGATGCGGAAGATGAACAGGATGGTCAGCCACACCTGTGCAGCAGAAAACATGGGATGGGAATAACCTTAACTACCCATTTAATTATAGGAGGTTTTTAATAGGACGTTAAGTCTGGACATCAAGCATCTATCGTTTTCTTTGACAGACAAGAGCGTTCCTCTACTACCTTCTTTGAGTTGTATTCTGATCCGGATTTTCCAGTCTACGTAAAATGTTTTTCTAACGACTTATACAGTTTTTCTCTGTCACTGTTTAAGTTTATTTTTCGAGCTGTTTAAATTTGCCCCGCAGTAATATAAACTTCATATCTGTTTATTGTAATAAACCAGTGGCTAGCAAACCCAAATATAGGAATGTTGTATTTATATTGACGGGGAATACGCCTGTTTACTTCTTCTTTAAACATGTGGAGAGCGTGTGTGTGTGTGTGTGTGTGTGTGGTACCTTGCCAACAGAGGTAGAATGCTCCTGTACTTCCTCCAGGAAGTTTCCCAGTAGGCTCCAGTCGGCCATGACCGATTACGGATCAGCAGCACAGATCCTTCGACCCCGCTCAGCAGTCGCTCTGCAGACACCTGATTCACCTGATGACCAGAGAGCACACGGCTTTCAGACTCCTCTCAAGAAGCAGGTCGTATCTCGAAAAACAAATTCTGCTGCAAAAAAAAGCTGGTCTGCATCCACCAGTTTGTGTTTATAAACCAACTGCGTGGAACAAAAATCAAGGGGAAAAAAGGGCGGAATATCTCAAATAAGTTTTTACTCTTTGATGAGGTGGAAAAGTTGATATGGAAACAGACTTAAAAATGGAATCATGATGTATATTGAGCATGTGACGTATATGTGACGTATCGGGCACCAACATCTTTTCCTGCCATGCGTCTTTGTCGCTTGGCAACCGACAGGAGACTTAGCAGCACCAACTGTGCCCGACTCTCATTATTAACAACTCTGACAACTCAGATTTTTCTGGAGATTCGTGAGAAAATTTGCGAGGGAAAGGCGACGGTGAATAATACAGTTATTATTGGTTGTTTCTGTTGCGGTAACCTGACTGTTGAGTGTGTGTGTGTGTGTGTGTGTGTGTGTGTGTGTGTGTCTCTTATCGTGATCCTGTGACCCAGACCCCATTAATAAAAATGTCTGTGCCCATGTCTTAGTTTTCCCACACTCCCCCTCTGTCTGTCTCTGGGGGAAGGAAAAAGTAGACGTCTACTGTAAACACTGCTGCCTACCACACACACACACACACACACACACACACACACACACACACACATATACAAAGTACAAACAATAATATAACTACAGCCTGGCTACTGTTCCTACACCCAACGATGGGAAACTTTTGTCAGAAAGAGCAAAATGGAATTTATTCTTAGAACAAACGGTTGAGTTAAATAAATGTTTGTCACGACGGACGTCCCTGAAACAAACGGACCTGATGGTTTCTGCAACCGGCTTCTTAAAACCTGCCCTGAGGCTTCCGGTTCCCAAGATATGGAAACGTTCCACAATGGTCCCAGTTGCGTTGACGTCCTTGATTATGAAGACGAAAAGTTAAAAAGTAAAAATCTGTGTTCTCAGGTGGAGGAACCCCATTGATGCGCTGCCTACAGGTTTGGCAGAGATGCCGTGGAAGCTACTGAACTTTCTGCTTTGCCACGGAGAGGAGACCAAAGCTCGCACCAGGCTCTGGATTTCTCCGCGGAGCCTGACACATCTGTTGGCAGAAAAAGCTAGTTCATCTTTTGGATTCTCCTGACCGCCCACTAGCAGACACATTGTTACACTCTCAGACGGCTCTTTGATTTCTTGAGTCTGCTTGAAAGGCGGTGACGCAACATCACGGGCCTCGGGTCGATGAATTACGCGGCCTGGCGCGATGAGTCCTTTCTCCGGTTTAAAGCGATGGGCGCGGTCATCGGCTTCAGCAGGACTCCGAGCGCTGAACCAAGCGGCATCAAAGGTGCCGGTATTGAGCTGGAGGACCGGCGGAGATACTCGGCCACTGTTCCTGACGAACGCTGCGTCCACGATGAAAATAGATCCAACAACAACCTCTTTTTCTCCCCAGGCCCCATGCTCTTTGACACACGGGTCCCAGTTTCCCCCTCACACAGTCTCATTATGTATCGCAGACACTGCGGGGACAGTTCTACCGTCAAACTTTGTATCTGCTCCGTTGCACATGTTCAACACCAACCTTTAGCTTTACAATTGTTCCCCTGTTAACACGGGGGAGTAGGAACTGGCAAAGGGGAAATTACAAAGAAAAATAGGAGTCAATCCCAGCTGACATTGGGCGAGAGGTGGGGTACAATGAACTTCATGTTTAGGTTATATTACGCAATGTGATACAGAACTTGTGTACGTTAACTAAGGTTAAAGAAGTTTTAACTGAATCCATTTTAAAGTTGTGCTTTGTTGCTCAGTATGGTCAATCACAAAAGGCTTGGAAGCCTCATCCAAGTACCACACTTACGGACGTGTACACAGAGCTCAAGCTGTTCCCCTCAAGTCGTCAGTTATTACAAGCAAGATTTAAAAAAATAAACAATTTATTTTTTACTCAGGCTAAATTTGTCATTTTCCAAACGACGGAACGTCCATGTGCCCCTGATCGTCACGTTGATAGACTGCATCGTGCCTAATTTCAGAGGGTGAACTTAAAATCTGCCTGCAGGAAAATAAAAGACACGCTGAGAATTTTAGAGAGTTTAAGGATTTAAAATCAGATCCAAGATTTTATTTTTAATAGTCCCTTTTTGTAATCAAATGCCCCTCCCTTCCTGCTTTTGTTAAACCCAAAGGCTTTTTGCGTGTGTGTGTGTGTGTGTGTGTGTGTGTGTGTGTGCGTGTGTGCGTGCATGTACGTGCATGTACGTGCAAGGGTGTTTTGGCATGTACATCATTCTCAAGTGGTCTGAGCATCATTAATAACAATATTACTTCCTTGTATAGACTTTCTCCTGACCTTTGTGTGTGTGATTGTGTGCAACACTCTATTGTTCTGCATCCTGTCTTGATCGCACACACACACACACACACACACACACACACAAAGGGCCTCTTCTGGTTTAACATAATAGATGGTTATTCACTGACATCTGAGACCTGAGGATGTTTTTAATCTGATAATAAACTTTATTTTTAACACGCACCATTCATTTTTTGCAACTCGTCTTATTAATAGATACGGATCAAAAGCAGGGGAACTGAAGGACCAACAAATCAAAACTTAGTTCTACACAAAATTTCCTTTTAACAAACCTGGACCCGACATGTGGGCCTAGAAACTTTTACTCTGTACAGCTCTTAAAACCATTTAATTAACACAAATTGCAGGAAACTAAAAATGATTTTAGGAAATAATCAATAATCGCACAATAATTTAACAGAGTTGAACCTTTCGGTAAAGGTTTTAGATCTTGTGCAAATCTTTCTATCTAGTCTGTTTTAAGATAAGATAAGATAATCCTTCATTCGTCCCACAATGGGGAAATTTTGAAATTAATTGGATTTTTGATTTAATATCAGATATTGGAATATTGCATTATATTTCTGCAACTTTGTGGTAGAAACACAATTCTGAGGGGTAAATGCCATTTTAGAAGATATTTCACCGCGACAGGGTTAAATGAAATAAATTCATGTAAATGTTTGAAATTGGCGATATTGCAGAAATTTAGAGACTTAGAATTAAAAGTCCAACCAGAGTAAGACTGTGTTCTAGTTAGACTCCAGCTGATGTACACATATACACTTTACCTTTTTTTTTCTTAGGATACAGAAGCAGGGAACTGCAGGTCTTGGATTAGGGCCTGACTGAAGTCTCCACAAAGTTGATGGAGTGGGTGTTATCGTCTTCCTCCGCAGCTACTGTTGAAGTCCCGTTGAGCAAGGCACTTCTTCCCCCTTCCACCTATACCTCAGCGGCCAGCGGCCAGCAGAGGTTCCTCTGCGGGGTGGTTGTTAGGGTTCAGACTGCCGTCCAGGTTGTTCAGTTTGTATCACTTTCTTCCTCCAGTCGCGAGTTTTTTTAAACGCTACTTTTTACCACTTAAATTGTGGAATTCCCAAATGAGCTTGAGAGAGCTTCAGGGTCTCGGCAGAGAGACAGAGAGACAAAGAGAGAGAGAGAGAGAGTCCGAAGACCAGAGAGGAACAAAGTTCGTCCAGATGAACTGACGGCGAGACAGTGGGCACAGACACACGAGAGCACAGTTTGTGTCTGGAGTAATGTCTGAACTGAAACGTCTGCGACTGCAGTTTGTACCAGCCTCCTTCTCGCTCGTCCTCCCTCCCTCTCTCTCTCCCCATCGTCTGCATCTCCAGAGGAAATGGGCCTGGTGCCTCGCTGCCCGCCTGTTCGACTCCTACGTATGTGTGCATGTATGTGTTTGTGGTGTCTGGCATCTAAAGGGGAAGTCAGATATTGTATTAGGACACAATGGCTGCAGGTCCCAGTCCTGCATTCCTCCATGTCCCCCTATTATTCTCCCATAAATCTCTTTGTCTCACTCGCTCTCCAATCAGCGACCTCACTCCTGCGAGTACAAACAACCCTGGACACACAAACATGCACACGTTTGAGTGCACTTGCCGGTTAAATGTCCGTCGTTTCCCTTCAAATCCTGCCAAAATATCCAAACGGTTCTGGGAACTAAATTATGAATAACTATTCTCGAAAGTGCAGAATTAAAAGAGCATCGGTAACTTTTCATTAGCTCTTGACAACTGGTCGCATTCATTCTCTCGGTTCCTTTCATTAAAATCGGAACTTTGCTCATGATGAATGAATCAAACTGGGCAATGGAACGATGTCTCACACCCGGTCACACACTGTATGAGATGCATTGATATGATGACCTTGCTTGGTGCCTGAGAAGACTCGTCTTAAGAGTTTCTCAGGGAGGATAGACGAAAGCTCCTCAACAACGACGATTGTAACATATGAGGGTGCTCTCGCGCAAAGTGAAACTGTCTGGCTAATTCCGCCATGGTGACAGACTGTGGGGCATTTATATCTTTCAGGGTTTTAACCCTTAACCCTTTTAGTATTTTAGATGATGTGAGATACAAAAACTAAAATATATTTTATCATGTTGTCTACTTTTACACAAACTAGAGCCTATCCTTAGATAACTACCCGACATTATCTGACCTGAGTTAGTACATGAAACTAGCCGGCGTTAGCTAACTAGCTGGCTAGTTGCTTACAAGCTGGCTAGTTGCTAACAAGCTGGCTAGTCGCTAACTAGCAGGCTAGTCGCTTACAAGCTGGCTAGTCGCTTACTAGCTGGCTAGTTGCTAACAAGCTGGCTAGTCACTTACTAGCCGGCTAGTCGCTAACAAGCCGACTAGTCGCTAACAAGCCGGCTAGTCGCTAACTAGCCGGCTAGTCGCTTACAAGCCGGCTAGTCGCTTACAAGCCGGCTAGTCGCTAACAAGCCGGCTAGTCGCTAACTAGCCGGCTAGTCGCTAACAAGCTGGCTAGTCGCTAACTAGCTGGCTAGCCGCTAACGTTCAAACTGACTCCAAGCCCAAAGGACTCTGCTTCAAATTAGCTAACGCTAGCGAGGCTACAACTGTTACCACGTCACCCAACTGTGTCACCACACGTCGGCCTGCTGTCGAATGTTTCCTCGGGCGAGTTTAACGTGTATTCTTCAGGATGGGCGGTTTGTTTCGAGGAGCAAACAGGGCCACGTATTTACTGCCAAATCCAAATATGCAATCATCAAATCTAAAACTAACCAAACAATATTCGCAGGGGGATATAACGCAAACGATTGGATGTCAAGTCACAGAACTCGCAGCGGACCCGCAGCGGACCCGCACCGTCCAGCAAAGTGACAACGCGGCTCACGATCGGACGATGACAGAGGGGTTCAGTGTTCTTTGACAGAATTGCGCTTCGAGGCCTCTTCATTCGGCGTGGAGAAGGTTTAGAGACTGTGTGATTTTTCCAGAGACCTTGTGATTGTGTCAAATGCCCACTGGTTTCCTCCAGGCCATCGTCAGTGTGTGTGTGTGTGTGTGTGTGTGTGTGTGTGTGTGTGTTGTGAGGAGCAGAGTTCCCCTCGATTCATCTGTAACAGTGGTTGCACCATGTGACACTTGAAAACATAGCGGTGGGCAGAGCTGCTCGACCACAAGGCGCTCCAGTTTTCTACCAAATGGAGAAAAAGATCGGAATTCGTAGCTGAAGCTGCAAGTGTTCAAAGGGATAGTTCGGGGATTTTGAAGTGGGGTTGTATGAGTTACGTATGCATAGTTAATATGTGACCTCATGGAGTTGGTGATCAGGGTACAATTGAACAAATAATTTTTTTTTAGGTAAACATTTCTAAATGTGGCGAAAAAGACAGTGGGACTCAGACTTACGCTTCTTCCACTTCTCCTCCAAACTCCGTTAAATGACAGCGCTGATCACCGTCTCCACAAGGTGACATATTAACTATGCATAAGTAACTCATACAACCCCACTTCAAAATCACCGGACTGTCCCTTTAAACGTCTCTTATGAGCCGAGCAATTTAGCTCCACTTCAGGGGCGTTTCGTGAAATTTAACAAAGTGTGCCTCAACGCCGACGCTCTGACACGTTTAATTGATGCGAGCATAATGAGCCCTCTGTGGGTTGAACAGGGACAATAAAACACTGGCAATCTGCTGATCGGAGAGATAAGTCGCTTTCTGATTTTGGTCGAAAGCCTTTTTTTTTCCTCTTTTTCCGAACACATGACCGTTTCATCAAAGCTGAACTTTTACGACGCCGATTTGAAGGCCCTGCATGGTCTGCGTGACGCTACAGAAATGTTCAAACAAGGCCTCGTCTTGTTCCAAACTGCTCCTGGTGACGGGAGGTTGTTGTGCGCAAACTGTTTTGGTGAGTTTTGGTGATTTTTGGAGACACTTCTTGACTTCAATTCAACTTGTTATGCACAACGTGCAGATCTGACAACATTTGTTTCGCTTCAAAATTCAAAACTTGTGATATTTGAGCACCTAAAACAAACACTTTTGGAAGTCGTGTCCTTTTTCTCAAGAGAGAATGTAGATCATGTTTAGTATTGTTTAGCTGTTTTTCAGACATGAACTTTGTAAAAAGATTTGGGTCCGGACATTTTCCGGAGTCGAAGTTCGTGAAGTCCTGAGCTTTATTGTGTCGTACGTTCAACTTTAAATCTACAAAATGAGTCTAAATGCAGTGATTTTAAGAAGTTGTCTTCTCCGAATTACAGTCAGGTGGATCCTCTTTGCTTTAATGATCCTCGGAGCGTAGCAAGGGTGTGTGAGCTTGTGGAAACTGGGTCTGTACACGTGAACACACACACACACACACACACACACACACTTCACCTTTCAGGTGAACAATCCACACTCAGCTGCTGTGATGAGAAATGTAATCCATTACTCAAAACTCAAAAAAAAGAAAATAACTTTTACATGACTTTCATTAGATTATATAATTTTTTTGTTTATTATGATTTATACAAAGAATTATGAAATTAGAATGAAAAAGAAAATAAATAAATATTTATAATAGAGTGCAGCATAATCATTGCTGTACGCAGAAGTTCAAGTTGTGGACAAACCACAAAGATTTTAATTTAACAGGTCGATAGAAGAAGGATGAAGACAAAGTAAAACTTCACCAAAAATTGAATTATAAAATTACATGCAATCATCAATAAGGTCTCCAGACGGGCTCGTCACCTCTGATAGAAAGACACGCCCCCTCAATGTAATTGGTCAGTGCAGCGACAACGTTTCTGTCCTCCCCCGCGTTCTGGAACGGTTGGTTGGGTCCGTAGCAGAAGCCGCCGGACTGGAACGGACCACCGTGGCCACTCAGCGAAGGGGGAGGGGGAGGAGGGGCAGACAGGTAGGAGCCGTACGGAGGAGGCTGGGCGGAGTAGGGGAGCGGGCCGGGCAGGTGGTGCATCCTGGGACCTGGAGCGAAGGAGGAGGGACGAGAGGTCACGTGGCCCAAGAACGAGGGCTCGTTGGTCCACAGCGAGGAGGGGAAGGATCTGCAGTCTGTTGAGAGGAGACAAATCACTTCTGTAAACATCCTCGCCGCGCAAACATCATTTTCCCTCCAGAGCTTTCGACAGCATCTCATGATCATCCTCCTTAGGAGTTGGAGTTTGCTCAGCTTGTCATCTGGCAAGTGAGTAAGTAGACCTTGAGTTTGGAGTGAGCATATTATAAAACTTTAATTTCAAAAAAAGAAAGAAAAACCCCTCCTCTCATACCTGATGACGCAGTGCTGCTATGGGAAGGTCTGTACACGCCTGACTTCACCTCCTTCTGTCTCTGTCCTGAGAGAGGATGAAGAAGAAGAAGAAGAGAATGAGTCTGACTGAGAGCTTGGGAAAAGGAAACATCACATAATTTTCCTGTGGCGTATATGCACCCACGTCTCGGCAGTCGCGGTCCATCCACGGTGACCTTGATGGCTCTGTGGAGGGTGGCGATCTGAGGGGGCGTGGTCAGCACGTTGATGTAGAGGTTGAAACTCTTACCTGCCACAAAAAGCAACAACAATTATTAGTTACATAGTAACATAGACCTGTTATAGAAGGTTAATTGTGTCAGTACAGTATCTGTCCCCTCTACCTCTCCCGCTGCGGCCTATGAAGCGGAGGTCGTTGAAGTGGGCACAACCTTGCTTCATGGTCGCCGTGGCGTTGCGGAGCTCAGCGCTGATGTTGTCGTCGTTGCCGGCCATGACTATGACCACCACGCCGTCCGGCACGTCGTTGCCCAGGGCAACCACCTAGGAGGATGGAGATATGTCGGTGGTTAGTCCTTTACCCTATAGCAAAAGAGATTTTGTACAGATAGATGGATAGATAGAGTGATTATTGAGTGCTTACAGTGAAGGCTCTCGGCAGCGTCTTGTTACACCTCCAGTGCTGCGGCAGGCTGCTGCAGAGGAAGTTGGGGCTGTCGGTCTGCACCAGGCCCCCGGGGGGCGCCGTGCTGTGCTGGCGGAGGGAACGCACCTCCTGGCCGTCCAGTTGGACGTTGGCGGGCGACGGCGCCGCTGGCCGACGCTTCACCACAGGATCTGACGGAGAAAAATCATGAGGAAAAATGTTAAAAATTTTGTTTTTGTTTTTTCTGAAAGGTTGGCCACATCTGTGAAAGCTGCTATATGAAGAGATATCATATAAATAAATAAATAAATGCATCCACATGTAGACTAGCACTTTAATTTCTTTGACATCAAATGGAAAAGATGCCTGTAAACTATCAGTAAACATTGTATACTGTCGGCTCCTCTTGGTTCATGATTCAAACCTGTAACTTTACCGAATAACCTTGAACTTTAGTATATATATATATAGAAAGACACATGTATAACAAACAAAACAGAGGCAGACAAGGAGAAAAGAAAAAAAAATTCCAGAGCTTTCCAGTTTTATGGTTAGCAAATAATTGTCTCTGCATGCCTAAACACGCAGCATGTCAAATGTCCATTGCTGTGTCCACACAGGATGTTTAGATTCTTATCCTTCAACACGGTACCATCTGGGAAGTTTCTGATTATTAATACCAAATTCATTCTACAGCATGACACCAGTCCATAGTCTTAATGAATTGTCTCCAGAAAGAAGAAGAAGAACAAGGAGGAGTCCTGCAGCATATGGTCCTGCAGCCACAGAGACCTGCCGTCAGCATCGTGACGAGACAAGAAGACACGGAGACAGACTGAATCCACGGCACGCTCCTCGACCTCGACGCCCTGGAACAAATACCTGCTGCCACGTGCCCTCAAAAAAACTGAGCCGCTGTACCGAGAACTGCTGCTGTTTTAAAGGCCGGTCACAGCAGATGTCGATTTGATTTGTGTGAAATTTCCCAAATCATTCATGGTGTTATTAATGGCATCCTCACTCCTTTTTATTCATTTTTAATGCTTTAATTTGTACAGCACAAATTAAACAGAGCAAATCTACAAAGAAAAACAAAAAAGTTACGTATGATTAAAACTCTCAAGCTCAAATCTTAAACACTTGATTATAAAGGGAAGTTTTTTCTGGAATATTTTTTTCTTAATTTTGCCTTTTTTCTATAGGAAAAAACTAAACATAGATATTAATACCTCGTCCTCAAACCACAATGGTTGCATATATGTGTGACTTTCAGTCCCTGAGAAAGCGCTATAAAATATTTTTTTTAATTATTATTATTATTATTATGTTGATTGTTACAATTTAATTGATATAAAAATATAAGTATGACTGTATGTCACAAATAATATGTTGATATTTATTCAAACAGGAGATGTTGTCAACATTTTTCTATTTGACATTTTTCATTAAATAAACGTGAAGTGTTTCATTTAAAACGCGTTAGAGGCTTTTCTTGGACCAGAAATGGGGGAAAAACTACAAACCCCAGAAACCCGAGCGCCGAGATCAACTACGTCATCAAATCGCGCGAAAACAAATTAACAACACGGAGTGAAACGAGGAGAATCAGCGTGTTTCTGAGCGACTGTGGTGAGAGTTTTTGACTTGTTTGAACTCTTTCGCCTCCTCTTCTTCATCCTCTTCTTCTTCCTCTTCTTCCTCCCCCTCTTCCTCCTCCTTTGTGTTCCGCGTACCGCAGTGTTTGAATAGGAGCGACCTGCCCTGTATTATCATTCACATTTCACATCCGGTGGGGAAGTTACTGCGGTCACACCACCTGTGTGTTTGTGTGTGTGTGTGCGTGTGTGCGTGCGTGCGTGCGTGTGTGTGTGTGTGTGTGTGTGCGCGCGTGCGTGTGTGTGTGTGTGTGTGTGTTAGTTATATGTGTTAGTGTGTGTTTGCCGTGTAAGTGTGTGTCTGTGTTAATGTGTGTTGTGTGTGTGTGTGTGTGTGTGTTAATGTGTGTTATGTGTGTGTGAGTGTGTGTTAATGTGTGTTATATATGTTAGTGTGTGTTAATCCAAGGTGTGTAACTCTCCTCATGCTTGTGTGTGTGTGTGTGTGTGTGTGTGTGTGTGTGTGTGTGTTCTGCTATGTTGTTATTCTTAGGCTCAGCGTTTGAACTGAGCTCCATTCTTATCCGACCGGTCGTCTTGTTTTAGTCAAATGAAGCCGAAAAGAGCCTCTAATTACCTTCTGTTGACTTTGACCATTCACCATCTCCGCGTGTGGAAACATTTACCTACTTTGAAAGACTTTTAAAGTTTGTATTTGTATTTTTGTTTTATATTTTTAACTTTGTTCCAGCTCCTCAGTTTGGGGATTTGCTGCCTTGCTTTGTCACATAAGAAAAACCAATTAACGCAGCCCTATATGTTTATGAACGAATGATGATTTTCTTTTGATGGGTTTACATTTGGGAGTAAGATAAGATGAAATAAGATGAACTTTTATCAATTCCCCGTAGGGGAAATTCAGAATTGACAGCAGCACATCGTATAGAGACACAGGGGAAAGTGTCGTAGTAAAACAAAGTAGAGTATAAAAGAATCTGAGGTAAATAACAATGAAATATGAATGGTAGTTATCAGTTGGCCCCAGAGATTATCCAGCTCACCGATATACAACATGGCGTCTGGAAATATAGAATATGAACGCGTGACGTGATGGCGAGGCTGAAAAAAAAAAGGTTAATGCAGCTCTACTTCTTTGTTTTTTTGTTCATGTCATCAGCTGTGAGTGGTTATGAGCAGTCCCATGGCTGGCTCCACCGCCTCCAGCTCCAAAGACCGTCCGGTCTCCAGGACCAGCTTCATCCCAGAGCTGCAGAGCATGATGTGAGACGCACCACACACACACACACACACAAGCACACGCACACACACACACACACACACTCACACACAAGCACACGCACACACACACACACACACACACTCACACACGAGAAGGAGGAGGAGGAGGAGGAGGAGGAGGAGGAAACTCACCCCAGTACATCATCGGACTGGTGCTGAACAGACTGTTTGAAGCCATAGAAACCTGTTTAACAAATGACAAGAGACACAATAATCAGACGCGGACGAGTTTTGACTAATTATACTTTGCATAAAAACCAAACTGCCTCCGTGGATGAAAAACTGAAGCAGAGATTTTTGAGAACGGTCAACAACCCCTTCAGTTTTTATAATTATATAATAAAATCAAATGATAGTAAAAAACAGTTTAGTCAGAATGTTGATATGAAAAATTACCAAAATAATAATAAAAGTGGAAACATTGCGCCACTGGCATTGTTATGACACTATGATAAATAAGTACTACAGTAACATTTTCCAATATATACTGTATAATCACCAGACTTTCAACTCACTCGACATTTGTGCAATAACGTTTCCTACAAAAACTTTAGCAGCAAGAAGTCGGATTCTTTCACAATAAAGGCAATTAACCTGATATTAATGGCCACACTTTTTAAACGATTAATCTGCACCTGTTTATATAATCTATTAAATATCGTTTATGGACCTAATCAGGCAAAGGTAAGAAAAATGCAGCTTTTCTTTGTTTTAAGTGACAGTAAAGTGAATATCTGTGTGTTTGGGACTGATGGTCGGACACTTTCCAAACCAAACAATGAATCAATTTATTAGTGAAAATGAATAACCACTTGATGAAACCCTAAAAAAAACTTTTCATCAAAATAGCTGATATAAAGATATGAACCCTTTTCAATATAAACAGGAGAAAAAGGACAAAGACAAATGTAGAATTTAGTGTATTTAAATATAAATATCACTATGAAATATACATATTAGAGAAACTCTTTTAGTTTTTGTATACATTTATTTTAACTGTTGCCAAGATTTGTCTATTTTTATTTCCATTTTGTTTTTTTACTGTCAAAAATAATTTTAAATTTTTTATTTTAGATAAAAGCTGCATTTTTGCTGCGACCTCCCATCAGTGAGTGAGTGTGTGTGTGTGTGTGTGCGTTTGGGGTACTCACCTCGTGGTGTGTGTGGGCTGCAGAGAGGTGATGTTGGTGGTCAGAGAGGCTGAAACCGACTAAACCCCAAAACCTAAAAACCGATGCTCAGCCTGAAGCCAACCTGCCCACAACCCCAAACCAAAGCCAGTCTCACCTGCAGGACCGCTCAGCCAATCAGCTGCTTCCAGTGAGGGGTGGGGGGGGATGTCAGGTTTTTGTATGAGACGGACAGACAAGGGGGGGGGGGGTCGGAGAGACGAAATGAGAGATGGAAAAGGCTTCAGGATGTGGGTTTAGGTTTAGTTTGCCATCATGGAAGTGGCTTCTCAGGATGCAAATTGAGGTTTGACCAAATTGTGGTCAAAAGTGTGTGTGTGGCCGGTCGACCTGTGTGTGTGTGTGTGTGTGTTTTACCTGAGATGTGACGTGTTAAAGTTTTCAACGTTGACATTGATTTTATTTTCCACAGTTTTGAGATGCAAACTTCATTGTGTTCATGAGTTCAACTTAAACTCTGGTTTTCAAGAATATAAACTAGAGCTGATACTTTTCTTTCCCTCACTAAACAAGATTCTCTGCAACATATGTTTTGGATTTAACATAAGACGACAAAATTCCACAAATGAAATGTTGTGTAAACACAAGCAGCTACACAACAGAATATAATTCCATCTAAAATCATGAGAATTTAGATCGGTAACTATCAGATCAAAGAATATGTGAAGAGAAAACACATTCAATCATTTACACTCTGGTTCTTTTATCTATTGCATATTTCTTATATTTAAGTGTTTTTTTCATTCTTTACCATTATTGTATTCTTGTGCATTGATGAGTAGATTGATAATGATATTTTGTGGTCCTCTTATGGTCCTACATTACTTTTCTTATATAAATATTTAGCGCGTGTGTGTGTTTTCCAGGTTCGCTCTGGGAGACGCACGCAGGCCTCCGCACGAGACGGCAGCTCTGGTGGAGGACATCGTACACACACAGCTCATCACTATGGTAATGTCTACTGTACTCGTGCACCGACAATGATGGCGGTAATTGTACAGTGTCATTTGATCTACAAATAAAGGCCAGATTTACACATTTGTGGGTTCCACGAGTGCATCATCCAATCCACAAACACACGTGGACTTGGACGTGACAAGTCATATGACACAGTTCCCCAGTATGGGGAAAAACTGGTCTAATCATAAGACACAAGCTATTTAATCTTGATGGATTAAAAGAATCTGTGCATCGATCACCATTTGTAAATAAATCTAATAGAATTTCTAAATGTTTCATAAAAAATGTTGTTTACACTGGAAGTTTTTCAAAAAACAAATTGAATCAGACCTGTGAACATAAAGTTTGTGTAAAATAAATTTGTTGAAATAGTTTTGTGTTTGTGGATTAGACGAAGGATTTTTTTTGTAAATTTGAAGATCACGTAACAATCACAGAGATTCATTTCTCTGAATAGTTTTAACATCAGGGCAAAGTACGAGTTTGTAAAGCCTGGACGAACTGTAAATAAGAGTTAACAATATTATTTAATTTGTTAAAACCTGCTCAAATTTAAAAAATCTGTTACTGAATCACAGAATCAGAAACACCGCTTTGTATAATGCATCTTTCTTAATGTACCTTCTCTCTTCTGAAAGTTTGACAGATTTTTGTGATTACCTTTTATGTCCAAGAAAAATAAAATTACAACTAAATATAAGAGTTATTGTGTTTGCAGGAGACAATATTTCTAAGATCTTCAGACTTCAGTGTTGCATCAAAGATGCAGATCCAGATCCTTCAACAGGACCATTACGATAAATTTTAACCATGTGATCAGTTTTGTTTAGGAGCATGAAATCAATAAATATCTGATCCTCCTGTTATTTCTGAACCTTTGTACATTAATGTAACTGATGCCTTGTGATGATAACTTGTCTGATGTGAGTGTTTTGTCATCTAAGCTGCATCAGGCCGGCGAGGGGGCGGCTCTCCGCGGGTCGAGGGTCATTTCTGCCGAGGACATCCTGTTCCTGATGAGGAGAGACAAGGTAAACGAATAAATAAATACACAAAACTTCATATCGTGGTGGATTTTTATTTGGAAATATTCAGAATATCTGGAACCCCAATCAATTTACCTTCTTTTTCTGTTCCTCCCCTTCTCTTTCACTCCATGTCTCTCAAACAGAGGAAGGTGGCAAGATTATTAAAATATCTCCAGTTTAGAGATTATAAATCCAAACTACTCAAAGCTGTAGAAGAGGAGGAGACGCAGCAAGACACAGGTATAAACTCTCTCATACAGCAGATACTGTACACACCAGGTACACACCCATGATCGAGAGACTCAAAACATTATTCAAGAGCAGTTTGAAACAGTTTGTTGGGACAATGATTTGCGATTAATTCATGTTTTTCTTTCCAGCTTTTGAACAATGTTTCTCTTGACTTTCAAACATTTACACAACTATTATTATTATTCATCTGTTTCCAGAGAAGTGGGGCGCTGCAGGTGCTGCAGGTGCTGCTGGTGGCGTTGCTGCTGGTGGCGTTGCCGGCGGCAACCAGCGGAGGCAGCGATTGGCCCAGGATTTCCTGGTATGGATGGATCAGACTGGTGAACTCCTGTCGTTAGCCGACAGACAAGAGGTCGACCCCGTCAAGCAGGAGAGGATGGAGGTCAGAGGTTATCATGGTTTTTTCAATGTCCCTTGCACGTTGAATTAAATTTATTTATTGTTATAAATATTGTTATTTATTGTTGTATGTGTTGTTTGTCGCTCAGCGCTTGGAACGTCAGACCCGGTCGATGGACCAGACTCAGTACTCGGAGTTCTGTGAGAGTCGACAGCTCAGCTTCGGTACGACTTTAATCAACTTGTCCCTCTCTCTGATTCGTTTAACCTACAGCGTCGTCCCAAACAGAAGGACAGGCAGATTATAAATTAATCGATTGTTTACTTTATAAAAATCTAATTTCGGACAATTTCTCAGAACCGAAATCTTCTTCTGAAATATTTTGTTTATCAAACCAACAATACAAAAGCACAAAGATATGACTCCGTTTCTAATGAAATGATGTCTTTCGTGATTTCCAGCTAAGAAAGCGTCAAAATTCCGTGACTGGCTGGACTGCAGCAGTCTGGAGCTGAAACCCAACAACATCGCCATGGAGATCCTGTCATACCTGGCCTATGAGACGGTTGCCCAGGTAAAGTGTTCCATCATGATGTGTTGATGTGTCACGTGTCTATCTGCGTTATGCAGGTGATTTAAAAATTGTCTCCCCTTTTTGTCATTTTTTCCGACTCCAGATCGTCGACTTGTCTCTGTTGGTGAAGCAGGAAATGACGGCCAAGACCAATCCCATCAGTCATGTGATCTCTGCCAATTACATCCACTACAACACACACACTGAGGTGCGCACACACACACACACACACACACTTTTGCACCATATCTTGTCTTATTACTCATACCAAGGTTTTGAAACCCATGGTTAACATTTTAAAGAACCTCCGTCCTCCATCTTTCCCTTTTTCAGGTAAAGAAGGATCCAGACTCACCTGAGGCCACTCCCCCCTCCACCCCGGGCTCCTCCCACTCAGCAAAACCTGTCCCGCAGGGCAACGGCAGCCTGGACGGCCGAGCACGACAGAGGAAACGCAAAAAGGTGTGTGCACATAATATAATAAAATGATACCAATTGTTTTACTGTACCAACGAAACCATAACCAGTCTTTCAAAAGCTCAGATTAAAATTACTCTAAGTTCTACATTTTCTTTAAACTATCGTGAAACTTTTGGGGTCATATGAAATGTTTTTATTCTAATGTAAAAAGGATGGGACCAACAGCACGTCCCCAACTTGGCAACATATTTTCATACAATCATACACATTTTCCTGTCAAAGTATATTTTATGTATCTGCATAAGGGCAGAAATATTATCACAAAGCCTTCGTCACACTACTAAGAATATTATTCCAGTGGAGAAACCTCACGAGTCCTCATCATGTGAAACTCAAAGATCTGGTATTAATTATTAAATACAATATTGTGTGTGTTGCAGAGTTGTCCGGCTACAGTGGAACCTCCCAGTGGAGCCATCCAGCTCTGTCACATCAGAGAGGCCCTCAGGAGATACAACTACAGACACACAGTATGTACACACACAAGCACACCTTACATATCGAAGATATTAAAGATGACTAAAACACGTTTTTGCACTCTAAATTATAAACAGATAGCACTTATACTTACCGATATTTCATCCTTTTCGGTTAGTATATAAGCTTAGATCTTTTAATACAATACTCAGATGCCATATGTTCATTAAGTGTTGTTTTTATTAATCGATTTTATAGTTAATTATTAAACCTCAAGTGAACCTGATCAAATCAACAGTCTTCATTCTGTCCAGTTTAAGTTTAGCTGAATATGTAAATGGTACCGAGTTGGTCTCTTCCAAAGTTAAAACCACAGTAGGTTTTTTTCCCGCTATTTCTACGCAGCCAACGTTAGCATCAACATCTATTGCGAGTTCAGAATCAAAATTTTATTTGCCAAGAGAAGACTCTAAGTGCTGGAAAGTAACATTAACTCTTGTTGAAGTTAGCATTGCTAACCAGTGAGCCCCCAGCTCATCACGGTAGCGGCCAGTCCGTCCTACACAGAGGGAAAATTATAACCTCCTGTCTGGAGGATGTAAAGTTGGCTTGTGACAAGCGACCATCACCCAGGGCGAAACCACGTATTGCACCTTTAAGGATTTGAAGTTTCTGGCTCCTTGTTTAGTTGCTCGAAGGTTTCATTGCCACAACAAAGAATTTTGTACTAAAAAGTACTGACATACTAACTTCTTTTATTTAACTCATGACTGCTGTGCCCAACTTTCTAAAATTTAATGTTGCAGGTTGTGTTTTTTGTTGCACAGAACTAGAAACAGTAGATTTTGCCTTCCAACTTTGATAGTCCCAGTCACTTTGTGGCCAGTATATTAAGAATTGCCAACCAGTTATGTAAAAAAAAATTAATAATACAAACATTCGTTATAAAAAAAAATCTGGTTTTCTAAATGGCTTCATAATCTCTTCTTTCTCTCAGAACGCTTATCGAAGGAGTGGGATGTCTTTCCTCACCTGCTGATTATCATAAGACACATTCTTTCATGTTCCTGTATACATATATATTTTTTTGTTTAATTCCTGTAATAAAAAGAGTTTTCTGTTAACCTGTTCATAAAAAGCCTGATTTATATCAGATTGAACTTGTCTAGTATCAACGCCAGGGAAACACTTCGACTGCGAGGTCGTCATCGTTGAAAAGAAACTTTATTGGTCACAAATACAGAAACAGAAGGGGACACTACTGAGCATGCTCAACACTCATAGTAACAGGGGTCTATGATCTGTGGATCTGCCACGATAATTGAGAAATGCTTATTAACTACCCAGGAAGGGCGGAAGAGAACGAGAAAAGTCGTTTGGTGTTTTATCTCGGAGCTGCTGTCGCCTCCACGACATCGTGAGTCTCAATGATGATTATATTCGAATTTGTAATTCTAAGCGTGTGTCGCTCAGTATTTCTGAGCTGTGTTGAGCAGCGACTCCCTCTCCATCAGCAGCTCTCCGTATCGCTGCTGGAGCTCTCGCTCTCTCTCCATCTGCCGCTCCACGTCCTCCCGCAGCGCCTACACACACATCACACAGTGTTTAATGATATCAGACAGTCGCTGGTCACGCTAAAATATAAACACAATATTGTACAAGAAGATAATCTGACAGCGTCATGCCGACGTGTGATAATTAGATTATGAATGAGGTCAAGCACACATTTTAATCTTCTGATGGTTTTAATAATGTCTGATGTGACATTAAAAAACCCTCTTACTAATTACATCCTTACTGATATGTTGTGTGTGTGTGTTATGTTTGTGTCCATATGCAGAGATCATAGTGCAGATAAAAAGTTAACTGGGGGTAATTTGAAAATTATAAAAAAAAGTTTTTCGACCCCAGGAATGTGCCCCAGGACCTAGGAACCTTTGGAAGAGTTGCATGCGTTTCCACCGCAGGGACCAAAGGACTATATTAAGTTCCAGGGATTTTTTTTTTTTCATCAGCCGCGCACACAAAAGTCCCTGCTCGAGGGCTTGGTGCAGGAAAACCAGCATAAAAAAAATCTGTGGCTGCATATAGAGTTTTCATTGTGCTTCCACACATTCAGAGTTAAATAAATACACACACATTGTGTACAACAAGCTAATGGAACGTGGTGGTCACTGGAGGATATTAGTTTGTGATACTGCAATATGCAAACAAGTATTTTGTATAAATGACATTAGGCTAAATAACAATTTCTGCAGGATTTATCAAATAAAACATACGTCTTTTTTTAAATTAACCTACAGTAGAATTTAATTCACCATCAGGAAAGTGCATTACTTTTTTGATTTTGTAAATATTTCCTATCTGTACATAATATCAATTACATTATTAGTAATTGTTGTGTCAAACATGACCTAGAAAACTAGCAATAAATGAAGATGAACCACCTTTTTTTCTTTCTTTTTCTAAGAAGCCTGAACAAATTAATTTGAAGGTCAGAGTGAATTAATCTTGCGTTCAAATAAAAATGTAACTTGAGTTTTTCCAGCCAGTTTATAATTTTTAAAAATCACATTCAATAATGTTAAATAACTGACATTAGTGCATATGGCAAAACTTGTAATTTAACTGTAGGGCTTTTTAAGACTAAGCCGATGACCTGCTCTTTGTTCTGTATTAATGCAGTACAGTTACTCAGGTGAACTTCATAATTCTGGTGCTGACCTCAGCACCAGAATACGACAACTTTTTTGGTCAATATATTAATGTGATTCAAATATTAAGAGTAGAGGATGTTGGAGATGAGATCTACACATTCACTTGTTCGGTAACGTGAGTTGTAAGTGTGTTACCTCTTTTCTCCTGGGAATGGCAGTGTCCTCCTGTTTCTTCAGTTGAATGAAAGTCTGCAGCTCTGTGGCCGCCTGCTCCACCTAGTGGACACCCCGAGCATAACATCAGTACAGAACAGCACCACATTAATTTACAGTCTGCAAAAGGTGCTGATTATTACTAAAATACTGATAATGTATTGACTTAATACCAGTATCTGTCGGCATAATATCATTAGTTTTACATTATTACAGATGTGTAGAATATTTTGTTTTTAAGCTACAACGTCAGCGGCTGAGACTGGAATGAGTTCAAATATGAAATGAAAATCTGACATCATTACCTTTCGTTAACTGCAGAAAGAAATACAAATATTTTTAAAACACACCATCTTCAGGTTAAAAAAATGCCTATGTTGGCGACCTTTACTCGGAACAAAGAATAAATAAGTTTAGTTTTAATTGTGTCGGGGTGAACCGAATGGTGGCAGATGCAGTGGAAGTCTGCCGTACCTGTTCCCAGAGTTCATTGTGCTGCTTCAGCAGCCCAAGTGCTCGGGACTGGAACCCTCCCAGCAGGATCTTCAGTTTCTTCTCCAGCTTGGCAGCTCTCCTGGCCTCCGCTGTCATGTGGCCACGATTCACCTGGAGGGAGACGGACCCACACACATCTCAGTGTTTTGACTTTACACAAGTGAACAGTAAACAAGGACATTTATTATACATCTCTGTAGTCCCTCACCTCTAGTTTTTTCTCCAGACTTTCGATACGGTCTTTCTTGGATGCCAGATTAGCTCTGGTGTATCTGTTCTGACCGGCGAGATACAACACCTGGAGAAAGAAGGATGAATAAACACTCATTGAACAAAGGAAGGTAAATATGCACTGTCATCTATGTACAGTGACATCGTCGACGTCAAGTCTGTGAGGCCGCTGGACCACGAGGGATGAGATGGGGATAAATCAAATTTCCTGTAGCTCGTTTCAAAGTATTTTTCTGAATGGTATTGATATTGGCAACTTAAGCAGGGTCTGTGTGTAGATGTGGACAGAATGTGCTGAAAACATCTCCCTCCTCTACATGAGCTGCCAAACATCATATTAAAATCTATAGATTATTACAAATCAAGTTATTCAGACAGTACTTTGCAACATCAATAAAGTCGCACTACAAAAAGAAAATTTCCCTCAAAAAGCAACATGGTATTATGTATTTTCTAACATCCCGAGTGGACTCCGGAAAATCGGCTTCAGGTCCCTAATGGATGGAACTTGGCACCAGAGGTCTTTCCCTCAAATGTGCCCATTAGGTCTACGAACGTTTTGACGGAGGGGGGCTCACCTGTCCGTAGCACTCCTCCCACACCTGGCTGTAGGCCTCCATGCTCAGATCGCCGTGACCCATTCCCGACTTCACCACCTCCATCTCTGCTGCCAGCACAGCTTTGGCCTGTTTATTAACACGGGCACGGGTACACAACATCAACAACAAGCACTTCTTATGCATAGTAATGTCTGCGTACTGGTCTCATACACATTTTTATTACAACACTAAAGCAATGGGTCGGTTCATCAGGCGGTGCGTCACCTGCTCCATCTCCTCTGTGCTGATTGGCTTGTACAAGTGTGTTTCCAGGTAGGCGATGTGCGACGCATTGTTGGACGTGGAAGTGGGGCCACGGGGTTTGCCGCGCTGCAGCTGGTTGGCGGCGTTGGCCGACGGGTGGTGCAGGCAGTCGTGGTGCAGCATGGTGATCATCTCCTGTTTGATCATCTCCTCGGCCAGCTGGAGGTCGGGGAGCGTCTCCATGGAGGCGGGACGCAGCACCGACTCGTTGACCTGCGGAGACGCGTGGCCACAAACTGATGTCATGGAAACCTCTCACTGTTCATAAACATCAACTGTCCAACATTAATATTTACACGGTGTTTGTTACCTCAGTGGGTCTGGGAAGACTCCTCTGGACAGAAGTGTGTCGCAGCTTCAGCTCTTTCTCTCTTTCTGCGTCGCGCACAGCCTGACAGACAAACACACACAGAAACCTTTTGTCTTACAAACCTTATCTAAACCACAGGGGCACAAACAGTAGCACAAATTTGGCGCTCATGTCGTTGAGATGCTGTTATATGCTGTGGGGATCAAAATAAACTTAATAAACACTTAACTCATATTATTCCCCAAACAAAAAGTCCTTAGTGCTTCAGGGTTGTTGTTGTTTGCATACCTGCTTGTGTGCCTCGATGTCGGAGGAGTCCTCTATGAACCCGCTCTCCATCTCCGTCTCCTCGAGTTCTTTCTCCGCGTTTTCCGGAAGAACGATCTCAAAGTCGTTTTTAGGAACAGGAAGTGAGAGCAGGCCCTGCCGGAGCTGCTGCAGGCTCTCCCTTTGCTGTGGGTGGAGGAGAACGACAACAGATCAACACACTGACTTTTAATTTATAAGATATGAAATATAATGTACTATATGGCGTCGGAAAACTAGTATTGTTTGGTTGTGTTTACCATGTGTTTGGCGTACGCAGGGTCCGACAGCTGCTCCTCGCTGTTGATATTCAGTTTGTCCCTCAGAGGTGTACGACCGGGGGTCAACCCTGGGGTCACTGCCCCACGCGGAGTCATCACACCTCCGGCTTGAGGCGTCATGCTCTCCGACCCCTGACCTCCTCCGGGAGTTCTGTTTGCGAGACGGTGAATGTTAGCATTTGCAGATATAACCTGAGTTTGTCTGTTTGAACGTGCGGCGTGGCATCGGAGCTTTGCTAACCTGAACGGTGTCGTGAGAACCGTGTTGGGCGTTTGGATCTGCTGCCGCTGAGGCGCCACGCCGCTGAAGTCACTCTCGTGCAGCGGCGTGTTGAGGCCTCCCTTCAGAGGCGTGTCGATGTTGGTCAGAGCCATCAGGTTCTGGGCTTCCTGAAAATACACACACACACACAAATATTTGTGAGTAAAAGAAACAAGACATATTTCATACATTTTGGAGAGTTATGAAATAAATCAGTTCATGAACCAAAGAAATAAAAAGTAAAAAGATTAGTAGATATTGAAAACTATTTTAAATATTCTAAAAACTGAGAAAAAAAATATGAATTTGTATGAGTCATGACAAAGACTCATTTTTAGAATTGCACAGTCAAGATTTAGTTTTTTGTGTGACTGATGATCCTCTGGCTGATCATGTGACAAGTTGTCATAAACAAACATAAAACAACACTCCAAAAATAAAATTACTGAGGGAATGAAAAAATATACACCAAAATTATAATTTACAGTCTCCAGGTGTTATGAGCATGTGTGTCACCTGTAGTATCCGGTCCTGGACAGTGGGGGTGCGGGGGGTACGCAGTCCCGTCGCCATGGCGTTGGTGACACTGTATTCCGACAGGAGGGCGGACGAGGCCGAGTTGCCGCTTTCGCTTTCCTCTGCCGTTTGACGGGCGACCTCGCTGGCGACTCCCAATTTCACGACTTCCTCCAATTCGGCGTCACTGATCTACGAAGAAAATTAGATTAAATATGAATAAATTAGGTATCTGGTAAAAGAAAAAATATCTGGTAAATCTCTCACTGGTCTGAGAGATTTCAGTAAACACTGCCGTTACCTGTGGTGCAGGTAAAACCAGCTTGGAGCGTTTCTTGGTGAACTCAGCCACGCCGCTGGTTTGGAGGATGGCAGACGGCAGATCGCTTTCTTTCTTCTTCTTAATCTTCTGTTTGTCTTTCTTCCTGTCCCTCTCCTCTCGCTCACTACAAACAAAACAACACAGTTGATGAATGAAGACCACAAATGTAATGGGATCTACTGTACAAAATAGCCAATAATAAGTTACTGACTTGCGTAGTTCTCCGTCCAAGTGCTGCTGCCTAAGTCGTTTGAAGTTGGGCTCCAGAGCGTTGTACTCCTCCATGCTGGTGTCATAGAAACCCTTAAGAGGTAAAAGGCATTCATTAATAATTGTAACTTACAACATTAAGTCAAGTTCAGTGCTGCTGATTCTGTTGAAGTATTTACCGGCGCAGGTTTCTTTTGAAAGGGGATTTCAGCATTGTAGTCCACTCCTCTCTTCTTCTTCCTCTTCTTCTGAACATCGATTCCTGCTGCTCTCAGCTCCCGGCGCTTCTGCAGGGCAGCCAACCGCCTGGAAGCAGGATGTGAATTACATACCGTCGATTAGGAGTACAATCAGTGGAACGCTAACAAAAAACCCCGAAAAAAACCCAAAGAAAATGCAGTCGAACCTGGCTTCCTCCAGCTGTTTCTCTCTGGCCTTCCTCTTGGCTTTCTTGCCCTGGGTGTTGGCCAGTCGAGCCCTGGCCTCTGACAGCATCTCCAACTCATCTACACACACAGACAAACACAGGCACACAATTCAATTGTGTTTTAAACTTCTGTCCCCTAAACCACAAAGACAAAGAACACATTTGAACCGATAAAAGCTTCCAGACGATTGCTGCACACTATATTCTTCTCAAGAGCAAATAAAAACTTTGACACTCACCACTGCTGGAAGTGGAATATGGTAAAGTAAATACTATATTTATATACTCTATGTTACAGTACCTTCGTCCATGTCCACGGGGTCGGGTCTGGCCGGTTTTGTTTCAGGATTGGGGTCGATCTCCCCTGGTTTTAACTTCCTGGGGTCGTCTCCCACTTCCTCCTCATTGTCTCTCTGTGCCGCCTTGTCTCTAAACACACACACAAACACAGAGAAATCGTGAATCAACAGCATTTCCAAATGTGTTAAACTACTCCACGGCTTTAACAGAGAATCCAGACATATAAATGTGTCAGGTCGTAAGGAAACCTACAGCAGGTATTCATAGTGCTCCAGACACTGGGCAGCAGTGCGTCCGATGATAGGAGCGATGGTCCTCCACTGAGTGGGCATCAGCTTGGCCAGATGGAGTAGCTTCTCCTCCTCCTCTCTGGACCATTCTGTTTTCTTGATGCTGGGGTCCAACCACTCGTACCTGCAGACACACACAAAATCCAAGGTGTATCAGACCTCAGTTAAATCTGGTAATCCGATTTGTCTCTTTGTGCAAGGGAAAGATCTTTGCAGGATAAATTACAGGTACAGCCACTAACACCACAGCACTCACAGACATCTTTTAAAAACAGTTTAAATTCGTCCAAAATGACTTGTACAGCTGTTTGTGATTCGTTAATATGGTGAAACGCACTCTTCCGAAGTGTAAGCATGTCACTAAAGTCAAATTCCTTTCTTCTGTAAATCCTGCCATCACCCGAATAAACTTGGAGTTTTAGAAAAAAATTCGACAGCAGACTCACCATCTGGCTTTACACTGTTTAGCGGACTTGCGGTGCAGCAGGGAGGCGATACGAGACCACTGGTTTTTCCCATATTTCATCACCGCTGCCTTGAGGATCTCATCCTGAAAAATGTTTTTTGGCAAATTAGAAGAGAGGCGCTCGCACACACACACACACACACACAAAAAAACACACGCACACACCTGGCACAAATTCAGGAGTGAAATCTTTCCATGTCTTTGACAGTTTATTCAATGACATAGTTTAACTTGTGACTTATTTCTTATACTGCTAATTAAAATTTCTTAAGGGCATATTTGAGTTTGGATAGAATAGAAGATTTCTAATTGAGCAAATTATATAGACCCAAGCTGTATAGGGTCACCTGTGTAGGGGCCCTGAGTTGAGCTGCTTCGCGGATTCATAATCCAGATTTGGTTCAATCCCAAAGTATTGAACACTGATGATAACCGACAGATGCTTCCGCATCAACCAGAGTCGAGTTCTTGTGTCCACAGCTTCACAGAAGCAGAAACTTAAAAACACTTTGGACACAAAGTTCGCAGCGACTTCAATGAGCCAAACTAGCTAAGTTAGCAGCTAGCCCCCATGCTAACTGCGACTCGTAGGTTTACCTCCAACTGGTTAGCATCGCGCTAACGCGGCTAGCCATGTAAACACGTACCTCGGTGTTGCGCCACACGCCCCCTTTTATCATAATGCGCGGCATCTTGGCGGCTCGTGTTGCTCTCTCCTTCCTCGGCAGAAATGTGAAGACGAGCGGCGTCAAACAATTCCACTGGTACTAAAACACAAAACACAAAAAAAAAACTGACGGCGACCAGTGAGCTGCGAGGGAGCAACGAACGTGCACTGCGCCGCCGGAAACGGAAACTCGTGTAGCAGAATTCAATCTGTCTGCCGAAATGTACTGTGGGTATTACACTGCAGGTGTCGCGTTGAAATGTGTCCCCGGCGTAAATTCAATGCAACTTTTTCTGGTTTAAATTTGATCAACTGGTAAAAAAAACCCCTCAACGTGTTAGCAAAACAAAATAATTATACATCTTGATTTTGAATCGATTTTAATGCAGCAAGTTTAATCTCCGGTGCCATAAATTAATCTGAGGCGAAGAGAGCAAAGGTACAGGGAACTAGGCCACAGCACACTACTCAAAGGGGGGGCACACTTTCTGCGTAACACCGTGGATGTTTTGTGCTTTATTCAGCTGTTTTTTTGTTTATTTGTGCTTTATTCATATATCTTAATATTTTACATATATATATATTATCATACATTTCAGACCTGCGTCCCTGCTGGGTGAGTAGTCAGTAGGGAAAACATTGATCGACGCACAAGCTGTTTTACAGCTCTTTCATTGGTATTTATTTTAATAACAGTTAATAAACTGTTTAAAAATATAATATTTGTTTTCCTGAAGAGCATCAGTGGCCCATACACTGCTCTTTTCGTGGAACCTTTTCGTTGCTTGCTTTGTTGTTTGGGTTTCATTTTTCTTCTATGTACTATTAATAACACAGAGATAAATACATAGGCTACACTGTATACTGTCAATCAGCTTTGTATGTATTGTACATGTAATATTCACTCTTGGGTACCTGTATTACTCTGATTCAACCTCGTTGATAAATGCAACAGCACCCTTTGTGGTTGTTGAATATAATTGCACTTGTCAATCGCTCAGAAGTTCGTTGTTTGTTTATGATTTATTTTATTATAATGAGGCATACATTTCGTGCAGATTCACTGTATATGTTTATGTTATATGACATATGTGTGGGTGCATATGTCTAACCTGTCAGTGCTCTCACAAGAGCACTCTCTCAATATTCATTCGTTTTGGGCTCATGTTAAAATGAATATACTATGATCCACGTGTGCATATCCAAATTCTATACCTGGAAAAAACAAAACAAAGATCAGTCAGAGATCAGGAGCGATGCAGTGTTTTTATTTCAACTCGGCATCTGAGTTACATATTTACTGATTGCACGCAAAAATGACACCAGGCTACATGTATGTTGTTCACACATTAGCACGATACACGGAGAACACTTGACATCCACATGACAACAGACATGCACAAACAAAGGCAGTGACGGGCAAACTGCACCGACCGGCCATTGGCCTCAACACAAAGAACCACAATGGGCGATATTGTTGAGTTGATGATGGGGGGGTGAGGAGAGGACGAGGGGGGGACATTGGAAGAGAAGGAGGACGAGGAGGAGAGGAGGTAAAGGGGAAGAAAAGAGGACAGCAGAGGGGCTAATACCTAAGATATTAAGACATATCGTAACACTGAGCACCATAAATAAACAATAAATATTTTTTTCCCCAGTATTGACAATAGATAATCTCATAAATAACATTATTATCCCTTTTTCAATTACATATATCCTTAAATCTCACATAAGTTTCACACTTTCCCAACAAATATTATCATTTAACTCTACTGCAGCGCACACACACACGCACACGCATACACACACGCACACACACACACACACACAACCTTTTTATATTTTCATTCTCTCTTAAGTACATCTCTGTCCAGTGTTACGAGATCAATACTTTGGGACGGGGGACACGAGGTCTTCTAAAGGTGGTGTAAAGGTGATGCTTAGTTTGTTGGGGGGGGGTCACTTGCAGACTGATATCCACAGCTGTAAACTCCCTCAGTTCCACCCTCCCCATCCCTTAAATCCCCCCAGACTTTTATCTTTCTTTCTTTACTTACCCTCTTCCCCTTTTCTGCCCGTCTCCCTCCCCTCTTTCTAAATTGTTGTCTATTTCAGGTCTCCAGCGTCGCCCTGGATGGTCTTCTTGATGCGGAGCAGCATCGTGGTCAACCACTGGTCCAGACGGGACACCGAGTCGAACTCCTTGACGGCCTCCGTGAACGCCTCGCTGTTCTGCTCCTCGTGGGCTTCTAGGAGTTTCTAATGCAACAATATGTGAAGGTTACTTCTTGCTTTTCTTTAGTAACACAGAGGGGTAGTGAACGATCTGAGCTCTGAGAGAGTGATAGTTCTCGGAAGAGGCAAATGAGATGAACAAAACCTTTTCAAATGATTTTATAAGGAATTTTAAATCCACCAAATGAAATGTGGGAGACACACATGCTTTCGCTCTTTGCAATTACGTCTGAAATATTTTTCTGTGCTTTCCTAACCTTGTTCATTCGGTGTTATAAACATTAACATGAACATTCTTATAATACTGCAGCAAACAATCTTTCATGCACATTTTGAAGTTGTGCAAACGTAGAGCAACGTAATCCCGTTTTTGTGACATGATTAAAGGATCTATGAGCAATTCAATCAATCAAAATCCTCTCAATCAAATTTGAATTGATCATGTCAATCCCTGATCAAGTGCCGGGAGCTAAACGCTAAATTTAAGCCAACCAAACAACAACAACAACAACAATAACTTTGCCGGGAACTTGAAATGTACCTTCAACAGCTTGAGCTCTCTCGAGTCTGAGAAGGCTGGAAACATCTCCTCGTACTTCTCAATGGCCAACTGAAACACACAGGCACACAGGCACACAAGCGTGAGTGTCCTTTAAATTAAAGGATTCACAATGCAACATATCGGTGTGTGTGTGTGTGTGTGTGTGCACATGCTGTTTTGTTACCTTGGCGTTCAGCTCGTCCACTATGAAGTGACACAGCGAAGCCTTGAAGAAATACTCTTTAGCGTTGTACTTCAGCAAAGGATTGTCCATGGTGTTCATAGCAACCTGAAACACACACACACACACGCACACACACACACACACACACACACACACACGTAAAACAAGATGAACTGTACCAAACTCATCACCGTCACAAACTACAATCTCAAAAATGCTGGAAAAGGAAGTTGGATTCAAATCCCAGCAGCTGCAACAATGACTGAATATTACAGTAATAACTAGGAGTCGTGTTTACTGAAGGGCTCCTGTGTCGGCTGCGTGTGCTCAAGCTGTTACCTGCTCGTAGATTTCAACGGCTTTGGGGTACTGCTCCAGCTGAGCGCTGTAGTGTCCGACCTTCAGCAGACATTTGTTGGCTGAGCTGAAATACACACACACACACACACAAACAAAGACACACACACACACACACACACGCACACACATGAGTGCACGTCTAACGTGTTTGTTTCCAGCTCCGTCCGCACCCACTGAAAAAAGCGGAATTTTTTTTAATGCTCTAATATTGTTTCACCTGTGGGTGTGACTCACTGCACCAGAGTCATCAACAATCTCGTCCGTCAAATAGTTCAAACACGACAAAAAGGCTTCAGGAGCACAAGGTAGTGACATAGTCAAGTTTTTTATATGTGTGCAAATGTATTTATCATGAAATCTAATGATTACATAGATTTTACTTTGACAAGCCCAACACTATTACAGAGCTCCAAACCGCATTTAAACACACTCCTGTTATCAGTTTATTAAATGAATGATGATGATGATGATGATGATGATGATTACTCTGTTTGACCACTTTTAAAATGCTCTCTCCGGTTTCTAACAGCGATCAGACCAGATCTTATGACGGCAAAGTTTCCCTGAGTTCTAGAACATATCTTAAAGAAATGAAGGACATCAATTGAAGGTTAAATGATTAAAGAATAATAAAAAAAAAAACGAATTTTCAGCTCTATTTATGAATATTCTCTTATCTATTTTCAGTAAGTGTGTCCATTTATAAATCCAGAAATTCAAACAGCATATTTACCTGTTAGATTCTTCTCCCTTGTAGTAATCTGCTGCCTGCTCATAGTGGGCAATGGCCTGAAAACACACACAAGAATGTAAATTATATTCATTCATTATATATAAAAAAGGTCTTCGGTTCACTTCATTCTGAAAAAAACAACACATTCAATAAATCGTTAAGAACGAGAAGGGGAGTTTCTTTTGTGCCTCACTTTACCTTCTCAATGTCGACCAGCTCCGATTCATAAATCTCCGCTATGGTGATGTGATGTTTGGCTGCGATGGTGAAGCGACCCTGTAACCGACGCACACACACACGCACGCACGCACACACACACACACACGCACACACACGCAGGTAATCAATCAATCACAGGTGAGAGCGGCCGTCGGGGGCGGGGGGCGGTTTCGATTGGCCGAGGCAGATCTCACCATGTCAGTGTAGATGTCGATGGCCTGATTTAGACAGTTGATGGCCTCTGGAAACAGACGGATAACATGTTATAACACCTGTTACAAGGAAACGGAAAAAACTTCCTCTGCTGAAGCTTTCTGAGTGAAATTAAAAGTCTTCCCCTTCAGTTTCCTGCCCCCCGGTGAGCACTAACCTGCTCACCCGAAGTGTTTCATTAAGCGCCGCGCAGGGAGGCAGGAGAGCCGCCGCAACATAACCTAGATATCAATTTTCCTCGAGCGCACCAGAGACGCATTTTAATCTTGTCGAAAAAAAAAAAGGGAAAAGAACACCTCTGGGTCGTGACTCTCACTGTGGAGGAGGGAAGTGAAACCGAGGCTTTCCCTTCTCGCCACGTGTGTCGCTAAGCACTGGGAAGCGTCAGGCTCGATAATCTGACGGATCAACGTGTCCAGATGTGACGAGGCAGCACAGCTGATTGACAGATGAGCAGCTGATGAGATGACATATATTAGGGAGAATCAAAATTTGAAATTTGCCAACTGTCAGATTCTCTTACACCGTTGATTCTGTGTCCAGTGGCACAAAAATAAAAAAAGTATAAAAGTACATATACTCGGGTACGGTACAAGTGTAAATTTGAGATATGTGCACTTTACTACTTCATGCAATTTTACTACTTTATGCAACTTACTGGTTCAACTCATATCTTCACCACCGATGTCAGAATGTCTCTTATCATGGGCCAGTCAATCACATTTTACAATCATCGAACAGGGTGTTCCTCAAGGTTCCTCCCTGGGACCATTGTTGTTTTCTATTTTTATTGATGGTCTCATAAGATAGCGTTGATTTGATCAATTTCTCTCACCGATCAATTCGGAATATGGCAACTGTTGTAAGAACATCTGACAGAGATCGGAGCAGGAGGCAAACGGCCGCAAACCTCCAACTACTCACGTTTTTATCTCCCAGTTGAGATTAAAAGTATGATTTGTATCTCCAGCTTTCTTAGTCTGGCTCTCACTCAGTCCATCCCGTTCTGAAAACCATCCAACAATCATCCCAATTATGTGATAAAACCAACCAACCTCTCGACACAGGATCCCTATGTGAGTGTGAGTGTGTGGGTTTGTGTGTGTGTGTGCATGCGCGACAGCAGTGCTCGCTCACCCTGTGGGTCGGCCTTCTTGTAGGCGTTGCCGGCGTCGACGAAGCTGGTGGCGGAGTCCAGTTTGTTCTGCAGCTGCATGTGGAGCCGAGCGGCCTGGCAGAAAGCATTCCCCGCAGCTGGACACACACACACACACACACACACACTCTTAAACAAATGCAAATGTAATCCAAACTATTATTTTTACTCTCAGCGATCTACGTGACCGTGTTCACGATTCACATCCGGCAGCAGAACTCCTCAACACACACATCCGAGCAGCTAAATGTTGATCGGTGTGAGCTGCTGTTATTGGCGCAGCTGGAGCGGACGTCGGTTTTCTGCAGCCGTCAGTGTGTCAATCAATTTAAAAAAAGAATCCCCTGTATGTGTATGTTTACAGCTCTTATTGCGGTACATAAAATATATTCTCTGCAGGCTGGTGAATCATTAATATTGTGTGGGAGTTTGTTTATTGGTGCACTGTGGTTCTTTCTTTCTGCAGTGTGTGCAGTGTGTGTGCGTCCGTCTTCTTCCGTGTACGTGTCACCTACCACTCCAGTTCTTTGCCATCTTGAACATGTTGGCTGCTCTGGCGTACATTTCACAGGCGTCCTCCACCTTATGGTTCCCCCTGTAACACACACACACACACACACACACACACACACACACACACACACACGGAAATCAAAAGTTACAAATTCCATTTTATTTGGATCTAATTATAGTGCAGCTTCTAGACCTCATGAATTTGTGACGCCTTTTGAACGTAGAAAAAAGCGCTTCTTTTTTCCGAGCATCCACTTTCACGTTGCAAACTGTCAGAGTCTGAAATTAATATGAACGAGTATTTTAAAAACTAGTATGCAGGGGAAGGCATGAACTGGTTCACATAGAATCGCCGGCAGCAACAAGTATAAAGACGGCAAGGTGTCATCATTTTATAGCCACGAATAAATAAATACAATACGCCTTCATTATTTAGTTGAAGTTAATGTTTCTGTTCATTGAAGACAATTTTCTATTTATTTGTTTTAATGCATTTCCACTACTCATGACTGAAATACAGTGGACTGTGCAGGCATCACTCGATGACCCCGACTGACTTTGGTCCGTCTCTGAACTCGGGGGCTGAGGCGCATTCAAAAAACATTGTGATTCTGTGGTGAAAACAGATGTGACCCAGTTCAGTGCTCAGGTTTCAGGACACTGCCTGATTTATGGAATATATATATATATAATATATATCTACAACATTAAACTCTAGATGATAAAGATTTAAAAATGTGCAAAACGCGTGATTGGAATAATAGTAAATGTCAGGAATGGGAGCAATGGAGTATATTTGTTTTCCGGTATTGATCAAACTGTCGATTATTTTCTCGATCAGCTGTGGGCAATATGAAACATAAGTCCAACGTGACATATAAAAAAAAAAATGCGGCCAACACTTTAAAACACTAGCTATTCAGTTCACTGTGCATCATCAACACCATGTATGTATGTACGTATCAACATGTACATCAGACTCGATGAGTGTGCAGTCTTTACAGCGCAATTTTGAAAAACTGGTTCTTTTCCATTTGTCGTAAAAATACCATATCCTGTCTCCACCTCATTACATTTATTGTTAATTCCTCTGAATGCAACATTCAGAACAAAAATGCATGTAATGAGGCGTATTAGCACGTTTAAAACAAAGTATTGATCATATAGCGATGAAGACATTCTGGTGCAAAAACAATTCAATACTGAATCACTATAAAAGGATCGCTTCGGGAACGGGGCCCTCGGGCGATCAATAGCCTTAGTCAGTCGATAGATCAGCCAGCCAGGCAATCTATCGATCAATATATCAATATCTCTCTCTCTATCTATCTATCTATCTATCTATGTATCTCTCTCTCTATCTATCTATCTATCTATCTATCAATCCATCTATTATCTATCTATCTATCTATCTATCTCTCTCTCTCTCTCTCTATATATATCTATCTCTCTATCTATCTATCTATCTATCTATCAATCCATCTATGTATCTATCAATCTATCTCTCTCTCTCTCTCTCTATCTATCTATCTGTCTCAGAATATATATATTATTATATATTTTCCATTTTGCTTGTAAACATCCACCCCTCCCACACGCACGCACGCACACACGCACGCACGCACACACACACACACACACACACACACTCACTCACACACACCCACCCCCGCATCAATCACCACCGACTGTCTCTTCGTCGCACACCGTCCTGACTGCGCTGCGCTCCCCGCCTCCCGTCATCCCTGGCTCGGCCTCTCGCCGCATCCCCGCATCCCCGCAGCATCACCAGGATGCGATGTCCCCGCATCCTCTACATGTCTGCTGCGTGACAGGCCTCGACACGCAGGCCACATCATCTGCGATCACAGCTCAGATGTTTTTTTTTCATCATTTATTATTATTATTATTATAGACTATAGGAAAACAGGCGCTGCGATAATAATCCTTGGATAAAGAAGCACACACAAATGTCGCAGAGGGAAAGTTGGCAGCATGTAGAATGACTGATATCAACATTGTGATGATTAAATACAAAGGTCTGCGCATCTCATCACTGGACACGAGAGACGCACCACGGGGAATATTTAAAGGAACAATATCGCGGAAAAAGCAGAAAACACTTCGTCAGGCTGCGGAGGGGCCTGCGTGCATGGAATCCCTCCCCCATCCCGAAATGAGAGAGAGAGAGAGACAGACAGACACACACAGAGAGAGAGAGAGAGGGGTAAACAGAATGAGAGAGCATCGTTTTTTACCCGAACATCCCTCCCAGGAAGGATCCGGACGCTTTGACCTTCTTGTCGGCCTCGGCCATCAGCTGCATGGCCTCCTTCTCTTTGCCGGTGTTGTCCATGGCGAGCTGGGTGGTCTGCCGCTGGCGCAGGGGCGACGGGAGCGAGATGGTGCCGGTGGTTCCGCAGTGGACGGAGGCAGGAGCGGAGGAGCAGAGGAGCAGGAGGAGGAGGATGTCTCGGACTGGTGCTGATGCTGAGAGGCTGCGGCTCTTCTTCTACGGCGACGGAGGAAGGTCATTCTCGGCTCGCTGCCGCCACCCGCTGGATAGAAGGGGGAAGTGCAAGTGCGGTGCGAGTAATCGGAAAAAAAAAACACTTTTAGATATTCATCTCAGAAATTTAATCCCACCATAAAACAATGATTTATTGGGTTTTGTTTGTGATGTTCAATCTTTCCAAAACATCCAAATGTTCCCATTTTCGGGGTGACATATGATCATATGTTATAAATGATCACGTCACCCTATGATATTAAAAAAAAACCTGTACATTGCACTTAAAGTAACACAAAGAGTTTGCTATTAATTAATAAAGGTCTGTGAGAGTTTGGCCAACAGAGAATAGTTTTCTCCTTCCGACCAAAAACAATGGCCACTGACTCTTTCACTCCCCCTTTTTTACACCTCTGTTAAAGCTTTATATAGATACAGAGATAATTCATATTTGCCGAGATATTCTCTTTCCAATCTGTGGATTCATGATAAAAGAACATAAAAAACACCTTTCACATTACTTATAATTAACTGATCATCATTCATGTTATATAAATGTTGATTCATGCATCTTTAATTTCAATATTATTGTTGTATTTGATTAAAAAAAAGAACAATTCGTGGAAGTTGAATTTGTCTTGACAACCTGACAAAATGATTGAAGCTCAGCGCCTCTCTGCGAAAACCCACATCATCCTGCTCACACACACAAAGTCACAGTCAAATTAAATATCACACCTGTGTCGGATGGGATCAAACTCGCAGACACAAAGGTCAGATCTCGAACTGCAAACACAGGAAGATTAAAAACTCACCTACATTTTATTTTTTTATTTTTTTAGATCAAATCATTTTAATAGTCTTTCATTCAGGTCTTAAATCAGCATTCAGCAGAACCAAGGAACAACTGGAACAAATTGGTGCAGAGAAAATCCAGGACGATAAAGCATGCTCAGTTTCATCACCAGAGCTGGGGCTGCGTTCAACCGGGGGGAACTTTGCCTCAGAACCTCGACCACGAGCGTTTGTTTGAGCAGATCCGTCGGTGAATCATGAAGAGTGAGCAGCCGAGTCTGTGTACTGCCGTGAAATGTGCGGTGTGAGCTACTGTACCTTTGAGGTGAGGTCCAGACCGAGGCCAAGTTTGTTCAACTCCATCAACCGTGGCTTGACTTTAAAGAGAGAAAAAAGGTTCCCTGACAAAAGGTTGTTGAACGCAGCCTCAGCTGTAGTTGTTTTAAGTCCAGAGGAAGAAATCAAAAACATGGAAAAATGTTCCCACAATTAATTTTCTGGAAGAATCACTGTACAAACAAAGAGTGACGAGCTCCATTCGTTGTTTTTTTCTTTTCTTTTTTACAAAAAAGTATTGACTCATTTCATTCTGAAACAACTTTCACATTTACATTTACTTGATAAATGATGCTCCTGTCACTTAATTATCATTAAAAATAACAATAGATAAAATAAATATCCATCAGTGATAATAATAATATCTATGTTAAAACACCTTTCACATCAGGACAATGATGAATCATGCAGCTCTTTGGGTCCCGTCCACATCGACATCAACTGTCAGGACCCACGAGTCCGAGGGGAAACTTTTGGGATGTTGCTGCTACAGGTCAGAGAACATATCATTTATATATTAAATGAAATAAAATTTGATTTGATTATTGAAGAAAGTAAAACAGTCACGTAATATTTCAGTGCAAAATGTCTCCCTTTCCATAATGGAAGTAAAAGTCTGACGGTGCATAAATCCATAAAACGTCTTAACTGGCATGCTGATATATATATATAATATATATATATAATCTAAATATCTTTGAGATTTGTTTTTCTCCCCTAAAACTCATAAAATACATAAATAAATAAATAAATTGATAACGTGCATAATCAAAGGAAGTGACTCAATAATTGATCCAGTTTAGCATAAATCTTTTACGATACAAAGTACAGACAGGTCTTTTCCGAGTCTCCACCTTTAAAATAACTATATTCAGATGATTTCCTCACTCTCCAACTATTGTGTCAATGTGCTCATAAATATTCAGAGCCTCAGATAGAACCATATTCTATGTGAAGCTCATATTCTTACTCTGTGGATGACCAATGAACAATCCCCAACAAGGTGCAGTACAAACAAAAAAAGAAAAACTTGGAAAAATAAAGAGCCTGATGCTGGGCTCTCTAAATATTAAAAGACATCAGAAGCATTGATGTAACATAAAATCATGAACTTAAATTAAATAAATAAACATAATAAATTAACAACAAAAAAATGCAGTTGTGATTCTGGCCATTGTCGACCAGCACGTCAGCTCAGTGACTTATAAGAAGATAAAAATGATCCATATTGATTGTTCAACGTTTCTCCGAGTGCATATGTAAAAAACAGAGACAAGAAGTTAGTCTGATGTTTGTTAACTGATCCTCAAACATATGAACAGAGATAGATAGATAGACTGATCGATAGATAGATAGATAGATAAATAGATAGACTGATAGATAGATAGATAGATAGACTGATAGATTGATAGATAGATAGACTGATAGATTGATAGATTGATAGATAGATAGATAGATAGATAGATAGATAGATAGATAGACAGGGTTGTCATGCAGTACAGGTTTTCTGTTGTCTGCCAAAATAACAATAAATATAACTAAATGGATTTTGATGAAACGCTGACGTACAGCAAAGTGCATGCTAGGATGGGATAGAAAAATGCTAAAGCATTCCTCCATGAAAAAGAAAAGTAACAGTCTTCATAACGGTGAGAACACTTCTTCTGTTTTACTCCCTCGATTCGTTGATTCTTCTCCGTCGTGTCGACCCCCCCCCCACCAAACACTTTTCCCTCTTCAGTCGTCCTCGGACAGAGCTTCGTGCGGCGTCGACGGTCGGGACCGGCTGTGACCTCTGACCTCTGTCTTCCTGTCCTGCAGGAAGTCTCGAATCTCCCCCGGCAAACGCTGGAACTTCTCCTGGAACTCGGCCTCCACGGCGCCCTGCAGCTGGACAGAGACGAGAGGGCAAAGAGAGGTCTTTGGGGCCGGCGTCACTAGATTCCGCTCAACAAACAAAACTGAGATTATGTCAAGATCATCAGTGATGACCAAAAAAATAAAAAAAATCACCCAGAAAGTTTCCTTGTTTATTTGTCGACTGTGGAAACAGATGGACTGTACATTTAGAAAAGCTACCAGCTGCTGTCGGGCCAACACCGCCATCGTTCGAGCGGCTCCAGTACGGCTGCCAGAGGGCCCGTTACATCATCGGCACTGATCCTAAACTGTGTGGGTGCGAAGCCTCCAACAGCAGCAGCAGCTCGAAGCCCCGTGTATATAATATAAGACATCTCTCTCTCTGTAATTGGAATTCAAGCGTGGAATATTCTGAGTGGTCGGCAGGTGCAGGACTCGGTACAAAAACAAAGCATTCGTCTTCTACCTTTGGTTTCAGCTCTTGCACCTCCTGCAGGAGCTCGTTGTGCTGCTCCACCAGCTGATCGTGGCGCTTCGTCTGCGTCTCCTCGAGCTGGAGACAGAAAGAGAAAAAAGAAGAAAAAAAACCCCGGCCTCCTGAAGCATTTTTTATCGTGGCAAAGACGTTGGTGCTGCATCCATAACATTTTCATCACGGCCTCCGCGGTATTGACTCTATAGAAGAGAACATCAAACATTCCTTTAACCCAGATCCATCACACCGCCCCCACTCACCCGTTTTATGTTCTGAACGACTTCATTGACGTAGGACTTATTGATCTCCATCTTCTCCCTGGTAAAAAAAACAGACAGAGGCAGTTGAGCTCGGTTCGGTTTAATCTGACAAAACCGAGCGGGTTAATCTGTGCAGCTGCAGTGAGGTATCTGCTGCACGGTGAGGTGGTGGATAAATATGGGGGGCAGTGTCTGTTGTTGTGTTTATGTGGCTCATACTCCTCCGCCAGATGTTTCTCCTTGGTCTTCGCCTGGTTGATCTTCTCCGTTCTCCGTCGATCCATCTGTCGCTTCAGCTCTTTCTTCTCCCTACAGCGGCGGGAGGAGAGACGTTACAGCGAACGGTCGGGGGGGGGGGGGGGGGAACCCCACACTGCGCTTTTCTTAAAATTCAAAGTTGTGACAGCCTGCACTGGGTAAAAGTCTTTGCGCACACAGAAATGGAAACAGGCGGTGAAAATGTGACAGATTCCCCCCAAAAAATCTTAAATAATTCATATGAAGTATCACACAGAGCAGAAATGTGAGCACAAAGGCCATTTTTAAGGACAAAAAACTGAAGACAGTTTCTGTCACAGCATTTGGTTTTAGATGAAACTGAAACAATTTGGAGTAAACTGAAGCGTATATACATTTCCCTGGGATTATTCACTTATTAGAGAAAGTGTTTTTTTTTCTTCAGCTTCATAACTTTGTCATATAAAGATGCCTTTTAACCGTTATATAAGCGGTGGTGGAAAAAGTATTCAGATCCAGTAGTTAACTATAAGTCCATAAGTACTAAAAGTATGAAGTTTCATTCAGTCTAGTTGGACTCAATCGAAGGTGCAGGCTCCTGCAAGGATCCACTACGAGGCGAATCGGAGAAGTCGCGAGAGGAGAGAAGATGAAGAGTTGTGATGTGGAAATCTGTGGAAATCACAACTTGGTGGAACTGAACAGATGAACGCCGAAATGTTCCCCCACCTACTCTCTGCTTTCTGGAACGCGGTAGCGAGGCCAACGGGTTTGAAACCCCCTGATTTAATGAAATAAATGTCTTGTATTTTGTACTTTATTGCTGTTTGGAAGAAGTACAAATACTTCAGAATCGAACTTGAGTCAATGTGCTTTGTTTCTTTCCACCTCTGACTGCAGAGAACGACCTGCTGCTGCCTGGAGGAGCTCAGGGGAAACGCAAAACCTCGCATTCCTCACAAACATCAAACTAAGCCTGGGCACTTCAGTCACAGACATTTACTCTCACTTGTCGCAGATGTCTTTGAGTTTCCTCATCTGGCCGCTGTGACTCTCCTCAGCCAGAGAGCTGAGTCGCTCCGTCAGCTGCAGGGAACAACAGCAACAACAGTCACACTTTACGTCATTTACTCATGTGCAGAGGAACATGAAGGTGCAATGTGCCGGGATTCGCGTGTCTGGTAACGGATAAATATATATATTTTTTAATAATCTGTTCCTCATTGACACTCATTTCCTCTTTTTGTTTTGTTTACTTCCTATGTCAAAGAAACTGCCGGCAACACAAAGAGAGCATTGAAAAATCGTCTCTCGGGTTCAGGTCAGGGTACTGATGATAAAAATAATAATAATAATAATAATGGGACTACCATACCGTTTTGATATGTTCTCTCTGCAGATATTTCTGACTGTAGTACTGCTCCTGCCTCAGAGCCAGAAGCTGCTGCTGCTGCTCGTCTCTCAGCTGCTGCAGGCGCTCGTCTTTCTCACTGTCCGAACACGAGCCCCTGGTAGATACACCGAAGCATCAATCATACACAAACACACGGGAAATTACCGATATAGATGAGAGACAAGACCAAAAGGTTATAGCTGTGACAGGAAGACATTATGCGCGCGCGCGTGTGTGCGTGCGTGTGTGTGTGTGTACCGGCTCCTGCTGCACTGTCTGGCCGTCTTCTTGTACTTGTTGTTGAACTCGCGCAGCAGCTCGGAGGTCTTCTTCTGGTGCCGTCGCACCAACTCCTTCAGCTCCTTGAACTGACGCCGCTGCTCCTTCTGGTAGACCTTGGACTGCTGCAGACCGTCGACGGTGCACACGGGGACGTCTGTCGCCGCCAAGTGGGAACACACAAGAGAATCGCTTTTAAACCCTGGCGTCGCTTGTCACCTCCGTGGGGATTGAGACGCTTGATAATAATGGCCGACCTATCAAAACACTCGAAACCAGGTCTTCACTCTTCGCTGCAGGTTTGGCTGCGTCTAAAACACAGAGAGGACAGAAGCACCGTCAGCATTTATTAGCACCACTCAAAACTTTAAAACTAAACTTAAAATAGTCTAAGATTTCATCGAGGTAAGGCATCTTCCAGTGAACACGTGGGCGTCCCTGTCGTTCGTAGGGTGGATGCTACCTGAAGCAGCTGCTTGCTGATTGGCTGCGGAGGCTTTGGGCGTCATGGCGATGGGGGTGTGTCCCGCAGGACCGGAGGCGGGGCTGAGTCCATTTTCCAGCGGAGACGACTTCGGGTCGCTCTTGCGCTCCGCACCGGTGTCGGCTTCATCCTGAAGAACGAAAAACACCCGACATGAATTTGAGTCGCACGTTCAGAACTTTAAGACGAGGGACAGCAGAAGCGGGACGGAACCTCAGGCTGCACGTCCTCCTCGCCGTCCTCCAGAGTCAGAGCGGCCAGCTGCTTGGACCGCTGCTCCAGGAGGTTGACGTATCGGATGGGGTTGGACAGAGCCTCGATCACATCTGGGGAGGGAAATACGAAGAACCGCATAAATACAAACAGGAAGCCCGAAAGAACACTGCGTCGTCCCCGCTCGTGCTCTTTCACCATTATTGTTTCTCCTTTGTAGCATTTTCTGTAACTAAGCAACCAAGTGCAGAGAAGACAATCTGCTCCCTGTTCACACCGGTACGCACACATGCCGTCTCCAGGTGTGTTAGTATGTGGACGGGGATGTGACGGAGATAAAACGCTTGCGTGAACAGAGATGGTTTTAGTTTTAAAAGCACATTTTTTTACGAAGGAAAACTTATTGGTGTGGATGTGGCGTGAGATAACTCATTGCATTTGTTTGCACCTGCGAATGTGTCTGGGACGTAGTCTTTGACCTCAATGTAGACGAACACGGCCGGTAGAATCAGAGACTGGTTCTTCTCGTTCCTCAGGCCGATGTAACGGTAACCTGAAGGAAAACATGTAGACGGAGGGATGTGAAAATTACGAGATGGAGAGAGAGAGAGAAAGAAGCAGAGCGCGGCAAACATCCGCCACGCACATGTAATGTAATGACGAGTTTCCCAAAGAGAAAATGACCAGTTATTTCATTCAAAGTGGTGAGGGACACTTCTCAAAGCAGCAGTGAGCTGTTTTAAAAAACAGGCCTTTTTGAAATCAGTGCGAAACAGGATGCGTCTCAAAGTAGGGAGGTAGAAAAAGACTGTCGTGGATTTACAGTCTACACAGGCATTAAAGTTAATTAAAAAAAGGAAAAGAAACATGCATATGTTCATCTTCTTTCAAGTTAGGGATTAAGGTAATAATGAGGAACATTTGCATGTATAAAAAAGAAGAAGTCAATTTTGCTTCTCTATTCTTTTAAAAAAGTTTTAAAAAGAGATTTCTACCAAAGTACCGAATTTAAACTAAATTTCTTTAAATGAACAGAATAAAAAACAAGAGTGCAACTTCTAGAAACTCAAACTATGGACTACAAGAGACAAAGTACCGGGTCTAATGGCAGAAACGGGGATAATCCGATGACCAATGAACTTCCCTCCTTCCTCAAAGGCAGCGATTCTCAGGGAGGCCAGAGTCGGGAGGATCACCTGTGTTCCGAGAGTTGAGCTCGCGTTAGTGTGCAGTTGGATTTCTTACTCGGTTGCTCCACATCCCCAGCGTCTTCCCTCCGTCGCCGCGTCCCACCTTTTTGAAGACGATCGGCTCCTCGTCCCACACCGGGTTGATGGCGTTGTTGTTCTGGGAGGTTTTGGTCTTCAGCGCCTTCCTCCGGGTGTCCACGGGGAGCCCGAACATCTCCACCTCCACGTACACGCCCACGCGCCTCTCAGTCAGGAGCTGGCCCGAGATCACCTGGGACACGAAACGGTCGCAAGGACACATGAGAAACACAGCCGGTGAGCGAAGACACACATTTTCTTCAACATAGACAGTTCACAGAATACACTAAGTGATACGTATCCCCGTGAGGGTTGCGGGAACATGCAGAGGTTCAGTAAAAATATCTACATGTGCTATTTCTAAAATTCCAAGTGTTACATTGTAAGATGCTAAATTCAGTGTCCGTGGAGCAACAGGAAACTGCGGCCGGCCGCTTGTTTTACCTTCACGGAGAGCATGTTGGCCACGATGCCGTCCACCGTGTTTTCTGTGAAGGGGTCAAAGTGTTTGTCCGGCCGCCGCATGAACTCGGGCTTCAGTCGGTAGCCGCTCCGGCCGTTGTACTCGAACATGAAGAGGTTCAGCTGCATGGACAAATCTGCGACAGAGGGCTAATGTTTTACGCAAATGACTTTGCCAAATTTACCAATAATGCCGGTTTGAAGTTGAGTAGATACAGTCGGAATCTTAAATGAATAACCTTGGGGGGCATTCTGGATCCATTTGGAGTCAGTAACCACGGCACAGT
>NC_061524.1:3217500-3250000 GCF_022379125.1 Scophthalmus maximus | reverse complement strand
GCGACAGCGGCGAGAGCGCGGCCACGACCCCTCGGCTCCGTACAGTGTCACCACTGACCTTTTTACCATCGTCATCTTCGTCGTCATCATCTTCCTCACTCTCAGCCTCCAACTCTGTTAAAAACGATAAGTCACACAAGTCTTCATCCTCCTCGTCTCTTAATCCCCTCCTCCTCCCCCAAATATCAAAAACCAGAAAAAGAAGCTGTAAACAGCAGATCGAATATGATTGACAATATTATCATCCAGACTCGACAAAGTGATGCAATGAATACCTGGATATTCTTAAATTTAGATTTTTGGTTAAGCTGCTCGTAAAAAACACGAATGCACAATATCTGAATAACAAGTGTCAAAACTAAAATCATGTGCAGCGGTTGTACAAAACTCCGACATGATGAGAATGATGTGCCAAACCGATGCCTCTGATTTCATTAAAAACAAGCCGCTGCTCCAACTTCTCTGCAGATGATTATTCAGCCCACTCGAGCAACACAGGGTCACGGTCAGAGTTACGAGTGTGCACTTCAGAGCGGCTGCTCTTTGTGGCACGAGTCCCGGACCTGTTTTCAGGATCTGATCCCTCATTTCCTCCCCTGCACTTTCTGTTTGATTGCCGCTCTTAGCTGCCGACCTCTTCCGGGACGTCCTACACTCATTACCGAGACGTCCCCCGACGAGGTAGCAGACGACTGCGGAGCACAAAAATCCAAACCGAGCAGATCCGTCGCTCCGGCCAGAGTCGTGACTGAAATTATGTTCGAATAATGTGTGGAACCCGGAAAATAATAAGGATTCAACTGGTTTGATTTTTGTGTTTTGATTTCATTCTGAAAAATGTTCATATAAGCTAATTAAGACAAACTGATTTATGACGTCCTTCCAAAGTCTTTTGAATAAGATAGAAAAATCACATCTTTCATCTCTCTTGCCTTGAATTTGTTTAGTAAAGATGTAAAAAAAATGAATCTCAGCTTCCTGTTATCTCTTTTAACCAATCATCAGGGGCCGCATGGTGGTTATCTTTTGTTGTTGATTGTTTGTAAGGATATACGGTACACTAGTAAGATTACCAGTGCCTCTAATTAGAGCCTGAATATGTCTTTTTGGCATTAATATTTCCCAGCCATATGGAGCTCTCATCATCTGACGAGCGACAGAATTATTTATTGTCTGTTTTGGTACAAGGAGCGAGTGTGTGTGTGTGTGTGTGTGTGTCACAGCTGAACACATTTCACATGGATTTCTAGGCTGAAAGGAAGAAAAGACGAAAAAAGAAAAGTCCTTTTTAGTCTTTGTGTCTTACCTCCTGTGTTGTTGCTAGGAGACACTGGCTCGCTGCTCTGATTGGCGGGTTGGTCCGTCAGTCTCTTGGTGTCGTTGTTGTTGGAGGGTTTGTGCGATTTCTTGTTTTTGATGAGAATTTTGCCCATGAGCTCCTGAGGACTGGGAAGGGGGACACCGGACTCCAGCTACAAAATAAAATAAAATATATATATAAACATATATATTTGTCATGTGGCGTGTGTGTGTGTGTGTGTGTGTGTGTGTGTGTGTTCTTACAGGGTATTTGTCCAGAGGATCAATCAACAGCGCGTCCCCGAAAATGGATCGACAATATTCAGCCATTTTGGCCTGCTGCTTCAAACTGACAGATAATGAAACGGTTCGTTAAGACATCTCTCATTGCAAACGCTCATATGGATCAGTTACCACGTGAATAATGACAGAGATGCTCACGAGTCCACGTGGTTTTCAAAGGAGAGTATCACGGGGAACGGTGACGTCTTGAAGGCGCACTCTGCGATGGCTTCAATCACTTCCTGGACAACCGGAGACAAAATGACAACTGAGAATTCGATGAGGGAAGTTTAAAGGCAAAGCAAACCATGATTGATTAAGAACATTCTCTTTGCAGAAAAGATAAGATGTGCCCCAGAAAAGAGAAGTCAAGAAATCAAACAGAAACACAAAAACAGAAGTTGGTGAGGAAAGTTTTCATCTGATGCAACAGGTGAAACATTTAAAAAGACATATTGCCAAACTGCACAAAAAGAATAATTAAACATTTACAAAAAGTTTAAGAGACTACTGAGACTTGATGGTCTCTAAAGTGTACGTAACTCAACTGTCAGGCTTTTCAACTAGAACCACATCACTCCTATTTTAGCCTCTTTCACACTGGCTGCCAATACGTATACGAAATTTAAGACCAAGCGGATTGTGGCTCTTCATGACCTTTTAGTAGCCCAGTATGCACAATCTGGTCTCGAGCAGAGCATATTTTTAATCTGTTCAAGGAACCCCAGTGGAAAACTAAAGGGGGACAGAGCGTTTGCAGTCAGGACCCCGAGGCTCTGGAAAGATCTGCCCGAGGAAATCAGGTCAACTTCTTAAGACATAGTTTGATCAGAGAGCCTTTCCTGATTTGGTCTGAATTCGAATTTCCCATTAGTTGTCTTTTAAATCTGATGATTTAAGGACCCATCCGTTTTATTTGCTGCTCTATAAATAGCAAAATATGGGGGGGGGGGGTGCTCACCTTAAAAGGGATCTCTGACGTCATGGTAAACCCGTGTGTGATGACGGGTTCCTCCTCGGCGGTTCGTCCTTTCCACACGTCCAGTTCCACACAGCGGCATCCGGCCAGGAGAACCTGCCGGTACATCTCCACCGAGGAGCTCCCCGCCAGCTGGCCCGCTGCAGCGCAGGGACGCAGAGATGACGACAGGGGGACAACATACTTACGACGGGTTAAAATGCAAAGCAACGACAACTAACTTGGACGACGCCGACGATGATCGTAAACGCTGTTTGCTTCATGAAAGGTTAGCGAGTGTTGTATTTCACACGACCCCTAACCTCACTTTCTAGGTCATCTCATTTTTTAAATCTGTGGATTCGTCTTCACTTCTTCTTCTTCTTCTTTAGATTTTAAGTGGCCTGTCCTGTCGTGTCCCATTTCCCCAGGCTCGGGTTCAACAGCTGTTGGGGCAATGGATGATTCAATCTTTGCTTTCGCGGACAAAATCATGTTTTTTCTCTAAAAATTTTCATACTTCCAGTGGAAGGGAACAAGAAAACCTCAATAGTGCAAATGCATGTTGCAGCCGTATGTTTCCGCACATCCGACCTGCTTCACAATATTTCAACTGCCGTCTCGTTCAGAGATTTTGGTCACACGGCAGTGACAACAAATCAGAAAGTCCAATATATGCTCCCGATTGTAAATGACCTAAACGAATGATAAATAGCTGATTAGCAGAATCCGCACAGACTGCTGTAAATTGTTTTTACACTCACAAACAGCCACGCATGGCTTTGAAAGCCTTGAGGTTATCTCATGTAGGGAAGTCGTGTTTAAAAGTCTTTCCTAACAAACTGCCACCAATAACCAAACAGCACTTGGATGTAATCCATTTTTTGAATGCCAAGTAATGGATCCGCTGCCGGCGGTAGAAGGGGTCGTGTGCGTGTGCAGTAGGTGTGCGAACCTGTCAGGTACGTGTTGTGCGATGAGTTGATCAGGTAGTGAGACAGGGGGAAGTTCATGTCTTCGGACTGATCCAGTTTCTCTGGTGGAATGACTCCATTCTCATCGCTGGACAGGTAACTGGAGAACGCCTGCAGAGAAATCACGTCTACGTAACACACGTAATACAGACACACACACGCACACACAGACACACAAACATTATACAGAGATAAAGGCAAGAAACAATTTCCATTTTAAAATAACCGAGGTGGAGAGAGAGTGGGCAAATTAGACTCTCATACAGTTTAAATCTGCCAGGTGAAATAGTTTATGAAACATTAAACGGGACATATTATGGTCATATTCAGGTTCATAATTTTCATTTGGGTTACTACATGAGAAGGTTTACATGCTCTAATGTTCAGTAAACACACCCGTTTCCTCAGACTGTCCATTCCTGCAACCCAACCCCCCCCCCCCCCCCCCCCCCCCCCCCCCCCCCCAAAAGATTCGTAAAAGAGTAGGTTCAAGATTTCTTACTTCTTACAAGATCCAACAGAGAAGTGACGACCCTGAGTGCTTATTTTAGCAGTTCACACTCTTGTGGTTGTGTGGGTGGGTTAGAAGAGTAGTTTGGTATCAACCAATGTACACAGACATTGATACATGCTGCTAACAAATGCAGCTCATGAAATAATGTGTGTGTGTGTGTGTGTGTGTGTGTGTGTGTGTCTGGTGTGTGTGTGTGTGTGTGTGTGTGTGTGTGTGTGTGTGTCTGGTGTGTGTGCACCTTGCTTCAGCTGTGCCTGGTCTTGTTGGTACCTCTCCATCACGGCGTGCGTCTGTGCCGGGCGGAGAGGCGGGTAGAGGATCTCGTTCAGCCTCGGGTCTCTCTGCTTGTTGTTGATGAACTCCGTCATCTGATCCACCGTCAGAGTCCCATCATCCCCTCCTCTACAGAGCAGGGGTCAGGGGTCAGGGGTCAGGATGTTACAGGATGTCCACGGATCCACAACGGGCCCAACACAAGAACTGCTTGTTCAAAAGTTCTCTCACTTTACAATGGTTAAATGCTGTTTAAAAAAACCCCCGCCCCACAACGAATAAATCAATTAATTTATTTACCATAATGTGAAAATCGAGGCTTTCACAATTAAAGCTGGAACAATCTGTCGTTTAGTTGACAACTGATTTTTTGGGACATTTTACAGACTGATTAATGCGTTTTTTTTTCTTTCTGATTAATTAATTAATCAACACCCTGACTTTGATTAACACCTAAGCTCCTCCCTTTTAATCCTCCGCTGTGGCACAAGTGGGACACGGCGATGAGTCATTTCCTCCTCATTCTTCACATATCAAAGAAAAAACGGCCCGAGGCAAATAACAACACGCTTAAGACAGAAAAGCGAAAGCAGCTTCTGAAGCTGCAGATCAGGTGAAGTGGTTTCTGAAGGGACTCACTGCAGTTTGAAGATGCTGCCGAGTTCAGGGCGAGGACACAGAACGTCCAGAAAGCTCCTGTACACGTCGAGCGTGAAGTCGTCCACTTTGACACCTTCACCCTGTCGAACACATGCAGGAGCACATCAGAACATTTTCTGAAACGGCCAGTGTCAAGAGCACGTTGTTATCTGTCCCCAGCGTTCGGAATCTCCTGTTTTATCCTCCGCCTGCTCAATGTAGAAGAATCTTTCTTTGCTCACAGGGAATATTCAATGTGAGATTCTTTGTATTCGCGCGCTCTTCACTGGTTGCTTGGAAAAAAAGAAAGAAAAGAAAAACATTGATGACCCAGATATTTGAGCTCATTTCACCCCTCCGTGCACTGTGACTCATTCTGGACACCCCCCCCCCCCCCCCCCCCCCCCACACACACACACACACATTGGATAAAAGGCCTGAATGGCAAAGAGAATATGTATAAGTATGAAGTTGAAAAAGACAGTTTTTTGTGAAGGCACCAGCTTTCACGGCATGAATCCGTGACAGACTCTTACGTGCATCTACCGTTCACCCGCCACTAACGACGACAACAAACTCATAATCCAAGCGTTTACCCGTCCGCAGGGCAGTTTGCAGCTCTCCAAGGCATTCTCCACTCTCTTTCTGTCCGACGAGAACAGTCGAACGATGCTGAAAGAGACAACGACATCGCACCATCATCAGCTCAGGGTGTTCGACGAACCAAAACCCTACATTTTTACTTCTTTAAATATCCCCCCACACACACACACTCCCCACAATTATCCACCCACCAAATTCCCTTCTGTAGCTCCCCCAGATGTCCTCCTCTGACTCCACAAAACTTCCCTTATCTTAATGAACCCTTTCCTCTGACTTTGCAGACTGACGGACCCTCGCTGCATCCTTAAGACGCGGCCTTCCTTCCTTCCAAGACACATCGACTGACCTTGATTCATCCTGCTCCTGGTTTGCCTCTAAAACACAGCTCTCCATCAAAACCGTATTATCCATCTCGCGCTCGGGCGGGTGGTTGATTACCAGGTCAGTGCTGAATTAAGCACCTTCGTGAATCCTGCCCCTGTTTTTGCTTTCCCAAGTGCACATGGAATTGGGTTTATTTCAGGAAGCGCGGGACAGGAAAGAGTAAAGTTTAAGTTTGTGCGCGTCTCTGCAGATTTCGTTGGGCTATTTTCTCACATCCTCAGCCATCTACTGTAGCACGTGACTCAAAGTTAACTTTCAGTCAGAGCCGCCGATTGACATCAATAACTCACTTCTTGACGGGGATTCTCCCCTCTGCGTTCGGCTGGAGAGTCAACTTGACGTACCTGGAAAAGAAAAATGTACAAATGTTGTTGTGATGAATATCACAACACGTGTTTTTTTAAAAAAAAATTTTTATCTCCATGGATCACAAGTGACTACGCATCAAATTGAGTTTAATACAAAACCTATCAATGAATGTATGAGAATGATTATTGTGATTGTGGACTTTGTTGATTCTCATCAATTTTTCCCTGTACATGTTCGAAAGAGAGCGACATCAGTGGAACAATATAGTTTGGCTTTGGTATTTTTTTTTGCTGACAGTAAGAAAGACAATGAATTTCACCGCACTTATTCTTCAAAGTGGCTGAAGATGAAGTGTGATTTATGTCATTTACAGTGGCCCATAGTACTGAATGGGTTTTGTGCATCTCGCCACCACCTTCACCCATGCCTGCGGATTTAACCGATGAATCAGACTGGGATGAAATGGAGGAAGACGACGACGACGACCCCGATCAAGAGCGTTTTGGAAATTAGGCCATAGATATATATACGTTTCGAGCCGAGATCCAAAGCCGGCGGTGCATTTTCATGGGACGCAAAATTAGTAATCGCCCCTGAGTGCAGGATGAGTCATCAAGTATTTGAAACCATTTAACAGGAAGCAAGGGAGAGAATACAGAGATTTAGATGTGAAAAATACTATGATATTGTTTTTTTACATATATTTGGCAGATAACAGTCGATAGAGGAACAATTAACACAGGGACACAGGACTAAAAGTGGAAACATGTATTTTTAATTTCATTTGGCCTTTTAAGTGTGTACAGCCTTGCATTTGTGTGTGTGTGTGTGTGTGTGTGTGTGTGTGTGTATGTGTGTGTGTGTGTGTGTGTGTACACGTGTGCCTGCATGTGCACTCACGCTTTCAGCAGACTGCGGTCTCTGTTGAGATTGTGGCTCAGCAGATTGGAAGACAGAGAAAACAGTTCCTCACACCACACCTGCCAAAACCAGATTATCATCATCATCATCATCATCATCATCATCATCTTAGTCATCATCGCCGTCACATCACTGTCCTGAATTCACTACCTTGGCCTCGTCCTCCTGTGCGGCGATGAAGTTGAGCTGGTTGACGTTTACAAGGTCTGAAGCGGTAACCACGGTAACCATGCGGTTCTCCAGACGACCAACCAGGTTGCCCACATCCAGCAGCTCCCGCAGCTTGGCCTCCTATTGGACGACACAGAATGAAAGCCGCCGGCAGAGACAAAGCGACGCTGGAGGGCACGCGGGGACGGAGACGGACGAGGTGAAGTGGGGGGGATGGAGGCCGTTTGGGGGGACTTTATTTTATTTCACACTACATCAAAAATACAAACTGTTTGCATGTCACACAGACAATCAAAGTCGACATCCTTAAATATCATTTGATCGGCCATAGGACTTCTATTTCTGGTTCGCCTTATGCGATAGGTTCCCTCATTTTAAGTCTTAGGAATTTGTGATCAGAGTAGGTTTAACCTCACATCAGTTTCTGGTTGACAAAACAGAGGGAAGGAGATTATCGGAGAGTTGTGATGCAGCATTGGTGTTAACAGAGTTTACGAGCAACATACAAAAAGATCTTTCTAGAGGTAGAACACAATGACAGGACACACGCAGCCTCAAAGGGTTAAAGTGACAACACGAGAGTAAAGAAACGCAGACAAGGGAATGACACAAGAGATAATACAAGCACAAAATCTAACAATACAGAAAAGTGAACGTGAGTTGTTTGCATGGTGGAGGTGCAACCTCTCAGTGAGAGGTCACTCAGCTGGCGTGTAGATAAGCGTCTCTACTGGGAGGAGGAGATAGCATAGGCTGGACACACCGGGGGTTGAATGGATGCAGAGGGGTGACCGTACCTTGGGCGTTTTGGTGCTTCTGCCCGTTCGGACGTCTTTTACCAGGGTCAGGTCCAACAGCTCCGTGTCCTAATGGAAACACACCCACACAAACAATGAAAACAAACACACACACACACACACACACACACACACACACACACACACACGAACATTGTCAGCTGTTATCCGGGGGCAGCTCAATGCTTCATCCTGTCTCCTGCTAAGGATTTGAGCCCACCTGCAGTGACAGAGGGTGGGAGTGAGCGAGTGCGTTTGTGACAGTCAATGATCACACGCCGTCTCTACCGCATGCTTCCCTCCATTCATTACGTCGGTACACTTATTGTGTACGTTCATGACACACTCACGGTGCTCACATCCGGTGCAATTTTTAAGCACATACTGCTAATGTAATAACAATGAATAATAATAATAAAAAAAAACAATGTTGAGATGGTCTTTTGGCCATTTTACGTATCATGCACGTATTCCTTTAATATAAACTGTCATGTACGACAGTAAAAATACATGCATTTGAATATCTTATAGCTTAAAAATGACAGTTGGATAAAGGCATTTAGAAAACTAAACCCCAGGAACACATTTGTTTAAAGAAAGACATGAAATAAACGATGATGCAGAGTTTCAAACGCTAGTAGAACAGAAGCTACCTTGAATTATACTTACATACTAATAGACTAATATGTTTATGAATTAAGGAAAATGGTGTATTTTTTGGCCTCCAGTGCCATTTAAAAAAAAGGGACTTCTCTAAAATAGTAACCTGCACCTGTATGTAGAGTCAATTCAAGACAGTGCATGTGTCGGATTGTACAGTATGCGGATGCCGACCTTGTTTTGGTCGGTCCAGTAGAGGTAAAATCCATGTGAATCCACGTGCAGAGTCACCGGGGTAACCGTCGACAGATCCTGAAATAGAAAGACAGGTGGAACCAGTGACACCAGCGAAGAAGAGTGTAATTTGGAAGAAAAAAAACAGTCAATTATGTCATATTGTTGTCATTGAAATATTAGAGAAGAGCATAAGTTGTTCTAAATAAAAGGCAGTTTTTCTACGATAAAGGAAAATTCGAAATTGATGTTCCACCTTTGTGTTTTGGTGATGCGCTGATTCGGAGTTGATTGCTTTATAGTTTTCTTCTATAAATCAATCAATTCTTCTATTGATCCATTGCTCGTTTTCCTAGTTGTCTGTGATAGTAATCAGCACCTTTTTTCTGGCATGTTATGCACCGGACCATAAAAAAAAAATCCAAAAAAAATCAATGGATGGATTTTTAAGAAAAACATCTGTCAAAACAATTGACACTGAAAATAATTGATGCTTGCAGCCTCACAGCTCCCCCACGTCGGACTAACGCTCCCTCCCTCATAGGCTTTCTCTGCGTGTGTTAACTTGACACAGAAAAATTGAAGCAATTTCACACAAACACAACTTCGAGACGAATGAGTTCAATTTAAACTGAAAGAGTTGAGGTGGAGGAGGACCCAACCTTGTTGATATTGTTTGCGAACCTTTTGGGCCCTTGAGTTTTTCCAATTAACATTGGATGGTTATTTATAAACTGGAAACAGATCTACAGTGGTTTATGAAAAGTGCCTGTGTGGAGAGCAGCTTTAGCAGTTTCATACTGGATACATCTTTTATGCGAAAACATTCTGCTGGAATATTTGAATACATGTCGGAGCCCCGTAAACGTTACATGACAATATGCAAATATTACTGGCCTAAATATGGAGGAGTGGTCATATACATGTCAGTTTTTATGACAAATTTGGTGCCGTAAATCAGAGTATACACACTCAGGCATCGCAACCACGCCGAGTGCAAACCTACATGTGGAGGAATGAAATGACGGTTAACTAGATCCCTGGTTGTCACTTGTTGGCATGGCAACCAATTCTATATTTCATAAAGCTCAGCTCGAAATGTTGTAGGAACTCAAATATCAACACACATATACACACACACACACACACACAGGAATCATGGTGGATGGATTCAACAGTAGATTGAACTAGTTTTTCCCATAAGTATGATTCATGATATTCTACGGCTCGATACATTGATTTACACACACACACACGCAAAGACAATCCATCCTTTTGCACACACATCCGATGTGTTTGGGTGGTGGTAACCATGCCAGTTACCATGGCAACCGGACAGCACGTTTCTCATTGTCAGGGCTCCATACTTCGGCATACCAACACACACAAACACACACACACACATACACACTCTGCAAATACCAACCAATTATGCATTGGAGTGTGACACATGGAGGAACTGGAGGAGTTGTGCATGTGTGTCTTCAACACACATTTAAAGCGCGCGCACACACACACACACACACCGTACAGTAACTGCATACTAATGGGTTCAATACCAACAGGTGGCAATAAGGAAAAACCACAATGGCGTTTCACATGCACACACACACACACACACACACACACCGGACACACAGCCACTCTGCTCTCCGTCTTGCTGGTGTCTAATCCACAGGTACTTACTGCCAAAGCTCAATCAACTGATGAATAGTAAACACATCTGAAACATTTCCTCCTCCTCTTCCTCCTCAGTGTTTCTCACTCCAATTCTATCCAACTGGACTCCGTTCAATAAAAATGATAATGTTCCTATACGACCCACATATATGAATGGAGTAAAAACAAAATAACAAATGAAAGGACAGAGAGACGTTTGGCTGACGCTCCTGTTTCTCTTGAACGAAATTAAAAACATACCGATGGAAAATCAGAGTCCTTACCTCGTCCCATTTTATGAAGTTGCTTCCGTTCCTCAGCGTGTGCGAGACGGAGTGAGTCTGGAGTTTCAACGCGTGGACCCCCGGCTGAGCGCTCGCCATGGCTTCACACACATCAACACACACACACACACACACACGCACACAAGCTGGAGATGCTTAGACACTCGGATGCTGCAACTCTGTCATGTCCGAGTCCAAAACTCCACAGAAGTCAGGCGGAGATGCTCAGCCGCTGCAGCATAACCATCGCCACCCCCTCCTCAGATTTCTTCTTGCTCCCTGTTGACTCTTTTTGATTTCAGTCTCTCTTCTTCTCCTGTCTCTTCTTTCCCTCTGCTACGCTTCCTCTCTCCCTTTTCTTATCCCTCCCTCTTCCCTTCTTCCTCCCTCCCTGTGCTCGTCTCCCCCTCGCTCCTCAGTTGGCGCTGCATCTCACAGAGAGACAGACTGAAACAGATGCCTTCGTGGGAGACAGGATAGATGTGTGTGTGTGTATGTGTGTGTGTGTGTGTGTGTGTGTGCACTGCCTCTACAAATTGACTCATCGGCGACATGCGCACAATGGCAGCTTCCCACAGATGGGGGAGGGATAAGAGAGGGAGGGAGGGAGAGAGAGAGAGAAAGCGACGGGGAAGAAGACAGAGAGACAGAAAGAGGAGAGTGGGAGAGATGGAGAGAATCGAGAAGTGAAGGAGAGGACGGAGGGAGAGAAGAGAGAGAGAGAGAGAGAGAGAGAAAGAGAGAATAAATAAGTGAGTGGGAGGACAGGGAAAGGGGGTGGGCGATTTAGCAAAGGGGCGAATTTAAACCGAACCAGGATTAGGGTCAAATTAGGCCACTTTTGAATAGACACCACTTTGTCCAAAAGTATGTGGACACCTAACCCTTACACAACTCATTTACAATCCGCTGCGGTAACATCCTCTACTCCTCCCCTGGTGAAGAGCAAGTGTTAGATGTGCAGGTCCACACACACACACACACACACACACACACACACACACACACACACACACACACACACACACACACACACACACACACACACACACACAAAAACACACACACAAAAACACACACACAAAAACACACACACACACACACACACACACACACACACACACACACACACACACACACACACACACACACACACACACACACATACACACACACACACACACCGGACTGGGAAAAGCGCTCTAATTCGTTTGGTGTTGGAGAAATGACGTCACTGATACACAGTCTCATTTGGTGCATTGACTTTTGGCGTCATCGCGATCCGTCAAAATGCTCAGGTCACATGAGCAATCTTGGTCGCGGCGGTGCACTTGTTGCTCCTCGGCCACTGTCGTGTGCATGTGCACGGTCGTAAAGGGGGGAATGTCGAGGCCCGGCAGATGATTTGGCGGTAACGAAAAAAATGTATCGAGATGTTCATGATGTATTCACCTCATGGTGATGAATGACAAGGGGCTGTCCCCTATAAAATAAAACATTAAAACACTTCTAATAATAAATCCTATAGCAGGTGCTGGTCCTAGTATTACATGGTGGTAGCCTGGCGTAGCCAGACTATTGTGTGTTAGTCTGGGACCTCTCAGTTCATTTTTCGATTTCCAAGAGGCGTTACCAACGGACGCAGAGCAAAAAAAAATGCCTCCGGACGCAATTGGAACGACCTACAACCAGTTATATCGGGTACTTTTAGCCAAATGCTCGTTGGTCAGCGGGGGTCATCTTGGGTGTTTAGAAAAGTCGCTTCTCTCCGCGTCACGGCAACCAACCCCACCTATTGTCAGATAAACGGTTGCGATTGGGCCGGTTTGGAAATCGCTTTCCAACGGACGGGATGCAGGCCGTATTGTGGCAGCGCAAATGAAATGAGCTCCTAGAATTCACCTGGGTCCCAGGCTAACAAGATGTTGCATGGAAACCAAATTTTCGACGGGGGACTACAGGGCCTGACTTTGAGTACGGGAAAATTACGTTAAAACAGGAAGTCAACCATAATGTCATTGTATTCCACAGCATTAACATTTCCCTTAACTAGAACTATGGGGTCTCGGTTTAAGATCACAAGCGTGTACAGTACAGTAGTATGCACATATTGGCATCAGCAGCAGACTGGCATCAGTTGGGTTTTTTTATGTTTACAAACACAACTGATTACAACAGAGGAAAGAAGAGAGTGGGCGAGACAGTGGAGATTGAATAATTTGATATTGGAACAATACAGTAAAACAAATCCTGTGGAGGACAACCACGCAGCAACGCTCTGAACCGCGTCTCTCTCTCGCTCTGTGTGTGTGTGTGTGTGTCTGTGTGTGTGTGTGTGTGTGTGTGTGTGTGTGTGTGTGTGTGCGCGTGCGTGAGGAGCCCAGCAAATGAGACGAGAACATGGCTTAAGAGTGCGAGTCTGTGTGTAATGATTCACAGGAGCAAGACGCAAGACGAGGACGTCAAAGGACACGGACCGCGTGAGCGTCTGTCACACCGGGCCCCTGCGTGTCGTGTCTGGCAACGGGCAAGTGGATTGGAATCAAGCCGTGTTTTTCCGTGAAGCAATCTCTGTAAAGCAATCTCGTTCAAACATGCAGCAAAGATATAATAAAACACCAATAAAAATGTATCCTCCAATGATTTTACCATGAAGTACGTGGCAAAAGAGACATACATAGACATAACACCTGTGGATCTACTGTTTTTTTCATTTGAGCAATTTTCTGCAGAAGGTATCTCACAAATTGGCTTCGCATTTCTTACTGAAGCCAATTTCTACCAGAGAAAGTAAATGTCAAATAAAAAGTAATCTCATAAATTTGACTCTGTAATTAATTTTTTTTTTGCTTTTTACTATGCCACAAATTTTACCCCCAATTTTTTTTTTTTTTTTTGCAATTCCAAATATTTCATCTTTTTTTCTTGTCGGAAATGGACTTTTGGTGCTATTGAATTTTTGAATCACCACTGAGCGCATTACGAATTATATCCCATCCACTTTAACTGTATTGGAGTGGATCCACATCTGGAGAAGGATTTATAATATGGATAAATAACCATCCCTCTAATCAAAATATATTTGATTAATTTTGGCAATCATTATGTTGAGAAAATATACAAATATACGTAAAAACAAAAGTCTTCAAATTCCTTTTTTCCCCAACTGAAAGTCGAAAGACATTCAATTTACAGTTATTTAAAACTACACACAAAAAGCTGGAACTATACATTTTTTTGCTTAATAAATGACTAAAATGATTTTCAGATGACCAATATCGTCATGAAATTCCTCTCAACCGACTAATTAACGATTATTTTTGACTCATCGTTTCAGTACTTTCTCATTCTACATTTTCATTTTGAAAAAGCACAAACACGCATTATGAAGATGCACTACGACTTCTTCTTTTCCTACCAGTCAATTGTCATCATTGCATGCGCAAAAAGACACAACAACTGCTAAGCGGCCACACAACCCTTGGCCGCGCCGCACACGTGCCTTTGCATTTTGCATGCCGGAAAATAGATTCCTACATCCACCAGAAGCACCCGGTGTTCCACCGTTTGCCACCGTACGACCCCCGCGACCTTCACGCTGTCTCACACACACAGATTTGATGCATCACACATCTGATAAGCTGCACTTTATCAGCCCGCAGCCTCCCACACACTCACACTGTAGAGCATGAAAAAAAGTGCACAGGCAAAAACTCACGTTGCCGTGATACTCTGAGCTCATACCAGATCAGTGCCAGAGATACCATTATCAGATACAGAAATATAGTTAAATATCCAAAATTAACATTACTACTTTGGCACTAAGCCAAAAGAAGGATGTATGAGGACAAATACAACCTTGAATTTATGGAACAGTTCCATAAACTGTTTCTGTTCGGTGTACAGTAGGTAACACTGTGTAGTTCACGTCAACACAGCAGGTGCTTCGCTTCTGTGAGCACGGGGGAAGGATTCCGACAGTTATATGTCTGTCAGCGCAAGAAAAAACGACAGAAGAAGAAGGTGCACTGTGCTACGGCTCGGCGAGATGAGTTGGAGGCGGCGAGGAGCTCCCACTGCGGCGGTGGGAGGTTTGTTTTCTCAGTGGGGGATTCGGTTCAAGATCCTCATCTGAATCCTGAGAAGTCCAGCGAACGACGGGTGTACTGCGTGTCTATCACGTTTCTTTGGGGGGGGGGGGGGGCAAAGAGATTCCTCCAATGGATCTCTTGTCTACATGATTAAATGAATCCTAACAAGTTAGCAAGAAATTCCCAAGTATGTAATCAACAAGACTCTTGCTTGATGCTTTTAAGGTTTTGTCTATTTTCAGTGATGTGGTTTTAACAGGAGCACATGCATTGAAATTGATTTTCCCTCTGATTTTTTTTGTCCACACACACACACACACACACACACACACACACACACACACACACACACACACACACACACACACACACACACACACACACACACACACACACACACACACACACACACAAACACACACACACACACACACACACACACACACACAGACATTTTAAACACTTTTTAAATAAAATATTTTTCAGATCTTTTCTTTAATCGCAGCCAAAAATAGCCCAAAAGACAAAGAGTCAAAATTAGGTTTCACAAAGATACTGTTACTTAAGTGTATATTGTTTTGTTTTGCTAGAACTGTTCAACGCATTATGATAATATAAAGCATTACAAATATAATTTTGCAATTTGGGTGTATGTAAACTTCTGCTACTGCAAAACCACACAAATGACACCCAGACGGTCAAAGAGTTTCCCTTCAAGATGCTGTTTTCCTTCTTTAATCTGCCGCTCACTTCATGAGCAGCAGAAAACAAAAATGTTTCCTCTCATGCACACGAACACACGACTCAAGACACTCCTACTGCCCACACACACTGGCACTCACACACACACACACACACACAAACTTAAACAGGCACATGCACACACACTTGCACACACCCTAGTCTTCACCAGCAGATCGCCGTGCTGGGAGCTTATATAAGGGAGAGTGGGAGGCTCAGAGCTATTTCAGGACCAGCAAAGACGCAAGTGTGTGTGTGTGTGTGTGTGTGTGTGTGTGTGTGTGTGTGTGTGCATGGCTACACTACCCATATGGATTTGTACTGCTGCTGCGGTGTGTGTGTGCTTGTGTGTGTGTGTAGGCCCGCTGTTAGAACTATAAGGACTCTGATTCAGTGGGTTTCATAACCAGTCAAGTTTAAAAGCGAAGTTGAGCTCAGAACCTGTGGCAGCTCAGAGAGCCTCTGTGCCTACGACGCGCTGTCACACACCCTGCCTGCACACACACGCACACACACACACACACACACACGCACGCACGCACGCACGCACATGCACACGCACACACACACACACACACACACACACATTTGAAATGAAGGCTGCAGTCCCACAGAGCTGCGCAACAAACTGGGAAATGCCTACATGTTGTTTCCTGGTTGTAAAGTCAAGTGCAGCCGGATGTTGTGGCAGCAGCATCCGTCCCCTGCTCTGATAAGAGCCTTTCCAACGAGTTCCCTTTAATTGCTAGTCTCCCCCCCCCCCTCCAAAAAAAAGCCCACCGAATTTCCTGTGATCTCTGGGAAACATTTTAAAAGGGCCGGCTCACTTCTCCCTACTGAAGATGACAAATACAGTGGATCCATCTCCAAACCTGATCAAATGAAAACCCCGACTGTGAACCACTGGGGCCAAGTGAGAAAATATGTCTCTCTTTTTTAGCCGGGCTTGCGTGGGTGGGTGGGTTCGGTGAGTCCACCGCTTTTGGCCCAGGCTCTTAATATCTCAACAAGCATCGGACGGACTGACATTTTGTACAAAAATATACACGGCCTACAAAGGGAAAAATCCCAACTAATGATTTTCCCTGCTGCGTTACATGTTCTGGGAGGCGGAGGCCGAGGCAAGCAACAGGACCGCCAACGTTGACGTCAAGGAGAATCACATAACAAGTCATAGACAAAAAAGCCAAAAGGTTGACGTAGCCAGTGCTTCATTTTGTTCAAACACCAGTAAACAGAGGCCGGACTGAAAGTGAGTGAACGGGGAGTCAGAGGCAGATCCAAAGTTTTTTCCTTGTTAGTGTGATTCAGCCCGTCTGTGGGGTTCTGGGAGAGCGGCGCCGTGAAGTGTGAAGGAGGCCCAGTCCGACCGCTCTCGCCTCACCGTCACTAAATCATCTGTATCCGTGTAACAGGGATTCTTTCACCGGTTGCAGCAGCAGCTTCAAGGAAAAAAAAAAAAATATATATATATATCTTCATGTTCGCAAAACAAGAATGATCTCTGGAGACCGGAATCTGCGTTGTAATAGGAAGCGCAGTTATGCTACACGATAGCAACCCTCGCTGAAAGACAATAAGGACCGGATGAAAATAAAATTAAGATATGCACATGATTAAGAGAAATGTACTCAAGGTATTTAAACGTGGAAAAATCATGTTTCCGCCAAAAAAAAATGTTGGGGTAAAATCAACATATTTTCCACTTTTCATATAATTTTCCGTTTTTTTCTACAAACACGACTGCCTGCAGTTTTTAAGACAAAATATCACTTGTGCAAATTTTTGACTGTTACTCTGACGCTGCAGTAAGCCGATATTTAGCAGATAGTCAAATGCATTTCAATACAGACTTTTTCCAGAACAAACAATCAAGGACCAAACTATTTCAGACAATATTTGGTTTGGGTTTTTTCCAAACGCCTGTGAGGCACCATCCAGCATTTGTGTTATCAAATATGGGTTTAAGAAGAATAAATAGAATACTTGTCTGATACCTAAACAGTCGATAAATACGAGTCAGGCATCAGTGATGGGAACCGCACCTCATTTCAAAATGTATTCAGTGAAGAGATAACGAGCAGACATCCTACACAAAGCCCGGCAGCCATCGTCGGCACGCGGTCGGTTACTGACACGACATCACCCGAGTGGTGCAGAACATCGCTGGGCGAGTGAACGGAGTTGAAAAGGTTACGCGGCTCCGTTTCCCCTCGTGGCTGGAGTTTTCCTTGAGGGGGATAAAATAAAATAAGCGGCAGAGTCTGTAGTTAGGTAGTATGTAGTTCGTGTTTTGTTTTCCCCCAAGGTCTCCACACAGAACCTGTGGCTTATTGGGCTTATTGATCCTGAGACTGGAGGAAGTTGAAATGAGCATTGCAGCTCTTTCAATAATCATAACAGTGAAACGGTGAAATGAGAAGAGGATTCTCTTTCCTCTTTTAAGACGAGTGGGAGACGTTCGGCGGTGATGACATAATTACACGATTAATCCATTCACAGAAAATGAACACTTAATTGATTGTTCTTTGATTTATGAAACGTAAATGTCTGCCATTCACAAGCACATATGAACTAAAAATATGAATTAACGCTCTAACAAAATCGAACAGAATCTTCACGAATGCAATGAGAAAAAAACCTACTGTGTTTACCTACTTCACGTCCAAATGAGTGTTGGGGGAAAAAAGGTTCGATTAAAAGCATCTTTGTGTTTTAAGACAGTTGATACAAGTGAATTAAGATTAACTCGAGAAGAGCAAACAAACTTTCTGATTGTCAAAAGGAACATTTGAAATGCTGACGTTGGGTAATTAATCCATTATCTCCACTACTGATTAATCGGTCTGACTCTCTCTCTCTTCCCAAGTTTCCTTCAGTTGCGCATTTGAAAACCCAAAATGCTGTAAATATCAAATATCGTTTTATTTTGGACATTTCAAGTTCCTCAAAGTCCAAGTCCAACATAAAAAGATATTTGACATTTACAGCATTAAATTAAACAAATAAAAACGGCAGTCTGCTGGAGCTGGAATAAATACTTTTTGCTTGACAAAAGTAGTTTTGTGGAAAAATTCCACAACAGATAAATATACGTATATTACTAATCGATAAAAAAAGAAAAACAGCTTCCACTCCACTGAGTGGGAATAACTGAATAACACACCAGGACCACGAGGGTAGCGCTCGTCCCGTACATCTCCGGTCGCATGTCAGTGTTTTTTAATCCTCGGATGGCTGATTGCAAATGGATCATCTCTCAGATTTTTATGTCTCATAAGATAAAACATTTTTTGTCTGCGTCCACATCAGTCACGTACACGAGGATGTAAAAAAAGAGACAAGCCAGTGGAGATTTTCAGTCTTTTAATCATAAATCATTGGTTTAGAAGAAAACTGACAATCATGTGACACTGATTAGGATGACATCACAACCGCTCGAAAGAAATTACTAACAAAAAAAATAGAAGCTCTAGATGACTTCACACGCTCTTGACGTGTATGTGTGTGTGTGTGTCTGGATGGTCTATATTTCTGTTTCTATCTGAGCACGTGTCTCTTGTCCAAAGCCGGTCCACTCTTAGGCCTTTCTAGTAGCGTGTGTTGCACTGAACCGTCTCCAGCCTCCAGGTTGGTTTGCATGCATCATCATCATCATCATCATCATCATCGCCATGGCGACTCGTAAAATGGTTGTCAAAGCTACTTGCTCTCAGTGCTCGTGGCAATCGTCCAGCTGTCGCGCCGACTTTTGCCCCCGGACGATCAGAGTCTCTCTCGCGGCGGCTGTCCGCTGCCTTTTGTTCTGCCTCCTGGCCGTCTCCCTGGTGCGGCCATCATGGCGACTTGGTGTTCAGCACCTTGACGGTCTTGCGGCCGTAGTGCCAGTAGCTGTAGCCCGACGCTGCTGTTGTCAACGCTGTGATATACCTGCAATACAATAGAACACGTGACATATACAGTCATTTAAACAACAGTTTCGTTCAAACTGATTGGTCAAATCTGTTTATGAGGCTATGCTTCCACCCGTCCATTTTTCCATGTTTGTTTGTTTGTTAGTCAGCAGGATTACACAAGAACCCTGTACATTTTTGTGCGAATCTGGAAAACAGGTACGGAATCCAATCAATTTTTGATTAGCATCAACGTTAGCCCACAGTACTAAGTAAGTTATTATTGTATTATTATTATTATTATGCAAGTTATTAAATCCTCCTGCATTGGCATGGTATGGCCAATAAATTCATCTTGACATTTAAAATCAATGCAGTGATTTCTTAAATGTGAACTAAATTTGTGCAATTAAAGTTTATACATAAAAGTGAAATATTAAGTGATTACATTTTTTTAACTTAAAGAATTATATATATATAATCATATCATATATATACCTTTTATGATGGATTTACAGCATAATTTACATAAAAAGTTAAGTAGCAGGCTCATATATGGTGTTTCAGATTTGTTATAATCAACCCCTGACAAAATCTATAATCATTACAAAAATCACGTAAACGTCCATAGCTAGAGCAGACACTGAAGACCGCTGTACAGTTTTCTCATTAATTGTGTCATAAAACACTTTGTTCTCATAGTAAGGACGGTGCAAATTAAAGCCTAAATGCGTGACAAAGACCATTGTCAGTCAGTTCAACAGTCTGAAGTAGATTTGTATATATAAAAAAAAAAAAGTAGGTCGCCGTGACACCGTCGAATTGTTTGTCCCAAGTCTGATTTCCTACATCAACTCATTCAGAGAGTTGTAGACTGAAATGAGTCAGTGCACTTAACCCGAACACTCCGCTGGGAACAAACAGCATTTATGTGCTTGACTGAGATTAAATAATTTGCATTCAAAAACCCCTCGCCGCAATAAACATCTTTCTGGTTGTAACCGCTGTGACGGAAAAAGTACAGGACTTACTGGATATTAAGGTCAAGTGAATAACCCCAGTGTTTTTTTTGACGTGTATGTAATAAATAGACTGTGGTTTTTACCATATGCACTGCAGCACGACACTGTCTGTGTACTGGAAGACCGGAGCAGCCAGGGAAGCTGCGACCAGGATGAGCTGGATGGCTGTGTTCACCTGTCAAATACATAAAAACACACAGACACAATGTACGTGAGAATTTAAACATTCACAGTCTACTTCAGACAACAAGACTTTCAAAGTCGTCAGATCGCAGTGCAGCAAGTTGTAATAACATGTTTGATTTCATCATATACAGTGCTGCTAAATCTCCACTGTAGTATAGCAATGTACAAAATGTTCACAGAACTGAGAGAGTAGGTGGTTCGGTGTGTGTGTGTGTGTGTCTCACCTTGCTGAAAAGTGTAGGCTTGAGCTGTGCTGTGGTGTAGCAGGGGTTAAAAAATTTACCAAGTGTAACCTACAGAAAAAGAAAAAAGATTGTAGAGTTTAATATCATTGCAACACGGACGATAATACCTCCGAGCTTCGATGTTCAAACTAATTCAATTAAATAAACACAAAGACTTGTCAAAGTGAAAGTGTGCCTGTCTACGGTGAAATTGAAAATGTCTCACCGGTGGAGGTACGGTCTTATATCTGATCCAGAAGACAGCGGCTATCAAACCAATGTCTCTGAAGATCACTAGAGCCGTCAGTGGAGCTGAAACAGAGCAAAGAACAAGAAATCAGTGTGTGTTATCATTACTCTAATTGTCAAATGAAATGCAATATGGAAAAACCGAAACGAATTAAAAGTGCAGGTACGGTATGTACAGGGTTTCATCCATTTTTGAAATTAGTAGTTTATAAACATTATTCTGTACACACAAGAGTCCAATACCTGGTATGAGTCCAGCGTACGTGAGACTGACGTATAAAAAACTAACGAGAATTTTGTCGGCCAGCGGGTCGAGGGCGCTGCCCAACGCCGACTTCTGAGTGGGCCACGTCCGGGCGATGTAGCCGTCCAACTGAGTCAGAGAGAAAGAGACAGACATTATGTTTTAAGAAAAGAGAGTATATAAAGAGAATGTTTGTGTGCTAATGGGAAAATATTAGTTTTATAATCACTTCGTTTTCTATGTGTAAAATGTGTCAAAGGGAAAAAAGTCCTCAAGAAATGTACTGAACTAACTTATGTACTGTAGCTTAAGGTTGGATCAGCTGTGCAGCATGTGTTTAAGTGGAAGCGTCTGTAAATATATATTACCAGGTCGGTTGCTCCCGCCAGTGTGAACAGAGCCAGGCTGAGGTGAAAGTGCTGCTGGATGATGAGGTGACCCAAGAGTGGAGCGAGCAGAATACGACACACACACAACAGGTTGGGGATCGTCCACGGGTTCTCATACTGCAGGGAAAAATAATAATACATGTGATTCCACAAATCAACAGCAAGTTAACCCAAAATGTAATGTAACAGGAATTCCAAGTCTTGGCCGGTGAAGAACCAAAAGGAAATTTTGGGATGAAGATACCAATATTTATATTTGTGAGTTAGAAAAGTCTAATGATGCATCAGGTGAAATTTTTTAAACAGAAAAAATAAAAAACACAAACATTTTCAGAGTTGGAGAAACTTGACAGTGCTCTCCAGTGGAAAACCGATGGAACGGCAACAGTTTCCAAAATCATTCACAGCTCTTTCACATTTCTGTAATGCCGTGATATGAAGTTATTGTTGATATTGTTATCGGTTGATCATATAGCTCCATGTACAGTAAAGGGCTATGGTACTTTACTTGGGTACATCTATTCCATCTTGCTTTATATGGATGCTTCCCTTCAGAATGAAAACTACTTTCTTGCTTTACTGTATTTTGTAGCAATTAGTTACTTTTTAATATGTTTACATACGTATACATTTTAATTTTAAGACAGTTTTTTTATTTTAATTCCAACTAGAATAACATTTTATAATATAATTGTTATATCTGCTAAAACATAAAAAATATCACATGCACGTTAATTTCATGACCTTGACAAGCAACAGAAATTGGGAGTGGTTTGATTCACCCCAAAAAACATATTAATAAATTGAATTCTTTGTAGTCTTCATACAATTACTACAAATGGTCAGAGATGTGGAACAACCCAGTTCCTAACAATTTTTGATAAAATTGCATTCAAGACTATTTTAGAGGTATAAAAAAAGCTTTACAAATAAAATATAACACCTTTTGAGGGAAGTGAAACCAAAGCTTTCAAGCATGATTTGTTAAAAAAATAATAATAATAATAAAGATATCTTTCCAGTTGTGACTGTAACAGCTGCACTAACACGCTTCAGGCATCTGTGATAAGAATCCTATAGTATGACAAACCTCAGGACATTATCCACACAGCAACATCAAAATATCTGAAATTAAAATTTTTAGTGCAAGGCTTGAACTTTAACTTTTGCTGAATGTTTTGGATCTGAAAGCTTCTGTCACTGATGGTGTGTTTACAACTGTACACACACGTGTGATACAGGCTGTCTCTCTCACACACACACACACACACACACACACACACACTACAGGCAGCACCCAGCTCTGTACTCACCAGCTCTTTGAACTTGAACAGTCCCTGTCCGGGCACCGCACCGGCCTCTGTCCGGTCCGCGGCCCCTGCCCCTGCCCCTGCCGCGGGGGGGCTGTCCGGTGTCTCGTTCGTCTTCCCGCTGCAGAGCGCACGAGCGCCGGGGTACAGCACGGACCGCAGACTAAGCGCTGACCTCTCGTGACCTCCCCGGTGCGGCAGCGAGGCTACGCGCGTCTGGTTCCACGCCGTCGGCCTCACCGGCTGCATGACGTCACTCCAGCACGTGACGCCGCGGCTGTCGGTCCCTCTGAGCCTCACGAGCCACGGGCCGGTCGCCGGCGGCGAGCGGCCGAGCCTCGCGCCGTCGGCGACAGGTGCGCGTCCGTGCCGCCATGACGCCGCGTCGAGCCAACACACGCCCGCACACCGCGCGGTCGCGACCCTCCGCAAACACACGATCATCGTCATCCCCGCCTCCCCGAGTCGTCCGTTACCGGCCCGCCGGTGTCGTGCCGCCGGTCTCCGGCCTCATGTCGTGTGATTTGAAGCGTCTGGCGGTCAGAGCGGAGGGAATCACAGCTCGGACCAGTGGGCTTCCATGTTGCCGTAAACCGATGCGGCACATGACGTAAAGACGCCAACGAGGCTTTTCCGTCACCATGCTTTTATTTTGAAAATTTTGAAAGACTGTGAAAAATGCCACCATGACTATGACTTATGTCAAAAATGTAAAACTTGCAAACAAACAATGAAAAATAAAGTTACCTATAATCAATTTTATGTCCCAGGAAGTTACAGGAAGATTATTAGGAAAATGCAGACCCATAAAATAAAGTGTTATTTAAAATTTGTCTAAATTTTATTCCAAATTAAAAGCACCTTTTTTTAAACCACCACTGCCAAACTATTTTTTTTTGTAAAAATATAAAAATAAAAAACAAAATAAATGCTGTATTTTACAGAAAAATATAATTATTTATTAACTGAATGTTTCATGGGAACTAATAAAGTGCATACATACAGAAATAGCAGAAAACACAATTAGATGACCATACTATAACTCCACCAACACTGGATTCTGGAGGCCAATTGCAAAGTCAATAGCTGAGAATTCTTTATATATATATAAATATATTTTCACCCCTCAGAAAAAAATCTGAATTATGAGTAGGGAAAATAATATCTTCTCCCCATTTCAGCTTTTGCTGATGAAGTCTTTAAAGTGGATGCAATTTTGGATATTTATTTCATAACATATAAAAAAATAAATAGTTCTGCACAGAGATTGCTCCACAGACCGAGGACAAACAGCTGTGCCAAATAAATTGATCCTCAGCAAGCTACTTAAACAACACATATTTACGAACAAATATACATAACATTTAATGTATGTAAAAATAATAGTGATGCAAAAGGAATAGTACAGTTTTAAGTGTAGTACAAAGTCACCCGTGTTGACAATGCCGGAAACTTGCAGGAAACTGTGGTTGCTAGGGATGTGTGATCACCTTTCTCTTCAAAAGGTTACTCTGTACTCTGCTGGTTGGTGAAAGTGGTCTGGAAAATGGATGCCCCATTATTTCTCCTTATCTATAGAGAGATTGATCCCAGACACTGACCTTGAAGTGAGGTTAGTGAGTCTGTTACATCTGTCAGTGGTCAGACTGTCTGCAACTGGTACAGCTTGGCTCCTTTCTTCAGCAGGAAACCCTGTTCGTTCAGGGAACTCACCAGACCTTCGAAGTCCATCACCTGAAAAGGTAAAGATATTACAGTAGAGTAACAAAAAGTTGAGTGAAGCATTTGAGGAGTCTTTGATGTTGTGTGTGTGTGTGTGTATGTCAGTGCCTAAATAAAATGCTTTCACCTTGATGTTCAGTCGGTCGGCCACAGTTCGGAGCGTCTGTAAGTCGAACTGCTTCTGACTGGTCCTCTGCGCGTGAGAGTGCAGCGCGTTGATGAGTCGCTTCCCGGCGCCGCGATGACTCATGCCCGACCCGAGCTGAGATCGCTCAAAGTCCAGATTGCCCAGACCATCTGAATATGTATCAGCCAGACTGCAACACACACACACACACACACACACACACACACACACACACAAAAAGAGGGAGAGAGACAAATTTATATCTGAGCATACTTTCAAAGCCAGGGAGGAATCCAAGGGTTCTTACAAGATGGTAAACCAGGAAAATAGGAATATAACATATCAGTAAAAAGAAAGATAATCAGCATATTAACCAATCATGACAATATATTTGTCAGTTACAGACCAAATACACGCAAAGACTATGGTGGTGTCACCTGTGTTTCATGATCTCCACCACATCCTCAGCATCACTCTTGGTAGCCGTCTCTCTGAGGTCCAACCGGGCTCTTGCCTACACAAAAACACACATTCATCCACATACGCTGTGTAGTGGGACACTAGCGGAAAATATTCTTGGACATCTTAATTCCCTGCATAATAATACTTACATACATAATACAAGGATGGCCGTGGAGACAGAAACCTACCTCAGTTAATCTAATTAAAGACTCCAGTTGTCGTGTGGTGATGGGTGTGGCGTCAGCAGAGTGCCCCTGAGATCTTAGTGACAGGTAGAAATCCTGAATTATTTGCGCTGCCTCGGGAGAGAGCAAGGGGTGGACGTACTGACGAGCATAGCTGATGTACTTCCTCAACAAGCAGGCTGGAATGGTGTCTACAGTCTCACCTGCAGGGATCTTGAAACATACACATGTAATACTTTAATAAAAAAGGAGAGAGTAATAATTGAGATACTAAAATGTGCACAGTGCTTGTGTGGTCTATTTTCAACCTGCAAGCGTTCAGACAGGGGTATGTCCGAGTGTTCGAGCAGGATGGAGGTGTCCAGGTCGCTCGACTTGGCCCTAGTGACTACGGCACTGCTGGTCCTGCCTCTTCCCGCCCTGTTTGCCATGACGTGCTCCGACAGGCGGCGGTCGTGGGACTCGTCGGGGATATCCAGGAGGAGGAAGACGACGTCAAAGCGAGAGAGGAGAGCTGAGCCCATTCTTAAAGACATGAGTGTGCTACTGTAAGCTTTTTATCTTTCACAGACATACAACAATAGCTAAAAAATAGCTAAGCAAAAACTTACTTCAGATTTTCAGAGACGGTCTTGCCTCGGTTGTAATGTCCTCCAATCGGGTTCGCAGCAGCTATGACCGAGGTTCTGGCAGGCAGGGAAGACACTATTCCAGCTTTGGCCAGACTCACAGACTGCTGCTCCATGGCCTCCAACAGAGCCTGCTGCTGGTGGCCCAACTTGTCAAACTCGTCAATGCAGCACAGACCTAAAAGATGAACAGGCGGAGAAAGAGAACATTAAAAAGGAAATGAGGCCAGGTGAGGACCATAATGAGGTAGGGAGAGAAAAAGGAAACAAGGGTATGAGATGGTGGGAAAGCCTAAATGTGAGACGTGTTCTTTAAGCAATGTTTGCAGCCCCTACAGGAAGTGAAAGCTGGCACTGTGTGGAACGCATTGATCTTCAGATCTGTTTATGTCTCAGGTTTATCTTCAAGGTTTTTTTCAAATTCCTCTTTGAGTTGAGTTTGTCTGACACCTTGGGGCCTTTTCAAAACCAGAAGAATCAAGAGGGAGAAGGAGTATTTTTAAGATGAGACAGAAGGACTTTGAAACCAAAGAGTGAAAAGTTTGTTAGCAATATGTGTTTCAACATACCTAAAATGAAAAAAAGTAACTGTAGATTTCAATTGATTTTTTTCAGATTGACTTCAAACATATATTTCTAAAATTTTGTCATTACCTCAAAACAACAACTCAGGTCACTATACATGATACACACACATGCAACAGGCGCAAATACACTTTGAAACCAACGCTTGCTCTGCATGTCCTACCCTGGTCAGCCAGCACCAGGGCTCCAGCCTCCAGAGCAAAATCCCCTGTTCCTGAATCTCGGGATAAACTCACCGTTAGTCCTAAAAAATTAAAAAAGAAAAAGAGAGAAGAAATATTACAATCACAATTTTTTTTTGTTAATAACATTTAGCTGTTAAGAGAGTATAACATAATTTACGAGGACCAGTACTGACAAATTTTACCTGTGGTGCTCGTGCTGTTGCCACAAACGTAAATACCTCTGGGAGCCACATTACACACTGCCTACACAAGAGAAAAACACACATACACACATAACCAAGTATTTAGGACGATAGCATTACAATTACAATCCCATCTTCAGTGTGACAAACTGACTGAAGTCTCTGACAGATTTGTCTGCCCGTGCTCGTTTGTCACCTGTAACATCTGACTCTTTCCCAGTCCGGGGTCTCCCACCATCAGGATGTGTGGGTCTCCTCTGACCGGAACACTGTTCTTGTCCGTGTGTTTCTGTCTGCCTCCGAACAACGTCAAGGCAAGAGCAGCTTTCACCAGCTGGTGACACAAGAAGATATAGAGGGGGGGATATCCCTGTTCATCAGGTGTGACATGACATTACTATATTCAACCAAATCATAAGAATGCATTTGTGATGAAAAGACTGTTGGGAGTTTTGTTAAACTCTTGTTGACTCACTAGCTGGCCGTAGATGACAGGACACAAAGAGCTGAAAGAGGAAAGAAAGAAGATCAGTGTTTAGTCTCGATACGAGCTGAAAAGTGGGAAAATGTATTTATCTTTTCAACAGTAATACTGTAGGTGCCAAATCTCTTACTGTACTATGAGTCTCAGTAGGCCAGGCTGTGACTGGATCTCCTGGATGGCATATAGCTCCTTCAACGTGAACTCCTCCCCCGCAGAACGATCCTCGAGCGACCCTCGTGACCCCTGACCCGACTTGGACTTATGACCTACACATGAGAATTATAGGAATAATATAAATGCTCTGCGTAATTCAAGTGCAACTTAAAAAGAAACAACAACATACAAGCGACAGTACCTTTAGTATTACTGACTGAAGTGGCATCAAGGTAGAGGAGGAACATGCACTGATCCTTATTCACCCGGGAACTACCTGCATACGATAAGTGTCATGTTTGTGGTCACTGTGACAGGACAGCAATTCATATTAGGTTATTGATTATATAAAGGACAGTTCATATTTTATAGATTTGAAATTATCACGATCTACCAGTAGGAGGCAGATTTAACCTCCAACCCCGCTTTGGTGTGTTTTTGTTTTTACCATCGTTGGTAACTCTCACTATCCCCGTCACGGTAACCGTGTCTCCGGGGACGCAGCTGTCGCAGAGGTCGGAGGTCAGGTGACACTCGACGGTCCGGGGGATTCTTCCAGTCTCCCTCTGCTCTCCGCCCATCAGCTCCTGCACCCTGAAGTAGCATGAAAAAAAGAGGAAATGGTGACTGAGGTGTTGGTGATGTGCTTTTGAATCAGAATATGTTCTCAGTTAAGGTACGACTCTCTCACAGTATTTTGTGCAACTTTTGATACTTTGGCAACTCCTCCATTTGGTCATTATGTACCATAGTCACAACGCAAGTTCTGATTCTTTCTTTTCTTTTTTCCAGCTGACTGGAGCCAATACAGTACATAAATTCTCGTCCCATGACCATGTCTCGTCATAGTTTTTACCTGCTGATCGATTACTTGCATACATGTGCATGTGATATACTCACTTGATGATCTGCCAGTCTACAGTGTGTGTAAGAGGAGAACTGCGGCTGGGAAGGAAGGAACGACTGCGACAGTCAGGCTGGATACACTAGGCCAAAAAAACAACAACAACACAAAATGTAAATCATAATATGAAAACGCTGTCAAAAATAAAATCATATAGTATTTATAAAGCATTAATTGATAAGATAAGATAAGACTATATTGATCCCACACCATGGAAATTCAGTCAAGGCATCAGGGAAAAGGTAGGTAATAAATAAAAGAAAAAAAGAAAGTGGTTTGGAGTAGATGAAAAATTGTGTATAACAAGTTGCAGGGGAAAAAAAGTGAGCTGGAACTATGTGTGTGTGTGTGGATGCAAACCTTGGTAGGTGTGGAGTATTTGCCGTGCTGCAGAGGCAGAGACAGCGTATGCGAGCACCCCTGGCATCTGAACGCCATCCTGGTGCAGATGGGTCTGATGTTGCCCACTCTGACCACAGTTCCCCTCACACACACCAGCCGTCCGAACACGCTGGCGCGCAACGTCCGCAACGGAGTCAGCGGTTCATAGTTGTACAGCCTGTGGGATAATTAACACAAACAAAAATTCATCATTCATTCAAAGTGTCAAAAAAACAAATAATTGCACATGTGTGTGTTTACCTTGCACTAATGTGAGGGATGTTGGTGACTGGTGTAGCAACAGAAAGCTCTTCCCCTTTCAACTCAGCAGCCTGTTTCTCCAGATCTACAGTCAACACCTGAAAAACAAACAAACAAATAAATAGACATTCATGTTATGCATTCATTTGCAGATGACAAGATTTTAATTTCAGCATGTCTGCGAGTGGACCTGGTGAATGGCCACTCCCAAACAGTTGAGCATTATCTCCGGCTGCTCCTTCAGCTCCGTGGTTAGGTCAGGAAGCGCATCACACACAGTCTGGTCTCTCATCAAGTCGGCATAATCGACCAGAACACTGCCCTGACGCTCAATCTCATCCTGTACACAAAAGAATAATAATTTTAACTGGAATGTGATAAGTAAGTAGATAAGTAGATATAAATATATACAGCCTTATAGTCAGTTTATAAAACAAAAAGGGACACATGAAGACAGACAGACCTTGTCATACAGGTGAATCTTAGAGGCAAAGTATTTCTCAAACACCTTGATCTTCTCCACACTAGGCGAGCTCTCGATGAAGCCTGCACATAAAGACACACCTGATTTCAGACGCAAAGAAATCACATGATCGTAACCATTGCATGTAACGCACATAATCACATTGTGAAACACAGCTACACACACACGTACCTTCTGTGAAGTAGAGTAACCATCCTTTGTACGGACACATTGCATCTAGAGTTGTCTGATAGAGAGCTGAATAGACAGAGGGACAGCAGTGTTAACTGTAGTGCACAGAGTTGCAGCTTTTTTCATGTAATAACTAAAATGTTTGAGAAAATTATTTATATTTTTAATTAACATTCTTTTTTGTAAGCTCGTGTAAAATACAATATCTTTTATTCCTTTTGTCATTTTCTGTACCAAATAAAAGCTCATCTATGTAAAATGGAAAGACGAATGGAACCTAACCTCTCTGAGAGCTGAAGGTAGGGTTACCTGATCCTCCACCTCTCCCCCCTCCTCCTCCTCCTTCTCCGGAACCTCTTCCACCTCCTGATCCTCCTCTCCAAGGTCTACTCCTCCATCCTCCACCACCTCTCCATCCTCCTCCTCCTCTCCATCCTCCCCCACCACCTCCTCCTCCTCTCCCACCACTACCTCTTCCTCCTCTCCATCCTCCCCCACCACCACCACCACCTCCTCCTCCTCCTCCTCCTCTCCATCCTCCGGTCCCACCCCTCCATGTTCCTCTCCTGGATTCCTCTCCACTCATTGCTTTCCTAAGATCAAGCAAGAAAGAAAGTAGTGAGAGTGACAGCGAAGCACAGACATGGTTGGTAGCTTATCATATGACAGATATTAATTTTACCAGGCACAAGCATGAATGTGCTGTCATTTAAATAATAAAAAAGTGAACTGCGTCAAATTGTAACTATTGTTGTAACTGTTCACTTCAATTTACATAACTGCCAAATTAAACTCTCGTTACTCTTATTTCAGTAAGAGTAACAAGTAACTAACCCTAACCCTGACATTTCAACATAAAAACCAATATACTAAGCAAATCATTTATTTTTAATAAAAATGGAAGCTCTTTGATCAAACTTTGAGTCTGAGTTGACGTGAGCTAAAGTTTGCTCTTGACCGCGGTGAAGTTAGTTATAAGTTGGATATTCAAAAAACTATACAATTATTTTGTATTACTACATTTTTGCAAAATAAATCAAAAACACATAAGCAATTCAAATATACTACGCTACATGGAATCAGTTTATTTTATTTATTTTTATCCACATAATCTTCACACTAATATGTTTGAGGCAGCAGCCTGACAAACCGCCGCGGGGACCGTCGAATATCCAACTTAAACCTAACTTCACCGCGGTTACCCTATGAGTGTTCCTGACGTATCCACGTTAGCTAACTTGTTTCCGTGTTATCAGGCAGGTTTTTACGAACAGTTCCGAGTGAAACCGTTTCAAACGTATCGATGGTGTGATACAAACCTTTCACTTCGTCTTAAAATAATTGGTCTGTCCGTTGAACAAAGACAAGTTCCCTCCATTGGCTCTGACCGCTTCTTCTTCTGCTCATGTTTGCAGCAGATAACTCTCTAAATTGTCGCACTGCCACCCAGTGGTCACCCCACGCTACTACAGGCGAATACCAGTTGACCCCGGAGCAAATAATCTGAATTAAAAGCGTTTTTATTCTCGTCCAACAGTTTTATTGGTTTACTCGTGGAACAGCAGTAAACGTTAAAAGAAATTAACAATAGGTAAAATGCCTTGAAATACCTCCATCTAACTTACCACCATTCAATACAGCAAATATCCTGACAGAGATGAATATGAATTGAAAACTGGTATTTTAATGTAATGAAAAATATGGTGCCATACCTGGTATACCATATATATTTGTAATGTAGTGTTTACCTATATTTGGAAAAGCAGATGTATGCCACTTCTTCATTGCCATGTACATACTCAAATTATAAGCATGGCTAATTTCAGTCGTCATCATGCATAAATGAATATAGTCTAGATAAAACAATAATTAAATTGATTGGAATTCCAAGATTCAAATCTAAACTCAATGCTAAAGAATTAGGATCCTCCCCATTGTTAATCATCTTCTGTATCTTATAATGAAAAATATTAGAAATTACCTTTCTGCTAAGTAATTTGACTCATTTACTGGGATAAACTATTATGATATTGAGTGAAAAGGTCACTGAGAAGGAGGACAGATGTAACCCAACACAAAAGGTTATTTAAATCATATTTAGGTTTTGCTACATACAGTCAGTGACTTTACATTATGACCTTCACTGCAAAGAGAAAACCTTTTACAAAGTTCTCTGATGCCATCTACTGGAAGCTTTCTGTAACTGCAGAGCAGAAGCTTTAGAACAAAAAACCCCAGGACAGAACAACTGGTTTTGAATTCCCACAAACACACTTCAACAAAAGTAAAAATTAAGATACATACACAGAGATTTGTATTTCTACACTTGTCAGGA
>NC_061524.1:3150000-3212500 GCF_022379125.1 Scophthalmus maximus | reverse complement strand
AGAGCCAGATTCAAATCTGGATTCTTTATAAAGGGTCATTTATTATTATTATTATTATTATTACTATTATTATTATTATTATTATTATTATTATTATTATTATTGCTATTACTATTATTATTATCTCACATGGACCAAAAGATGAAAACCAGTGTCAAGATTCAAAATCCAAAATAACATAAAGACAGCAAACCACAACAACATATATCTATATCTATATCTATATCTAAATCTACATCTATATATCTATATCTATATCTATATCTACATCTACATCTATATATCTATATCTATATCTACATCTAGATCTATATATCTATATCTATATCTATATCTACATCTATATATCTATATCTACATCTACATCTATATATCTATATCTATATCTACATCTACATCTATATATCTATATCCATATATATATATATATTTTCTATGGGCAGTTGCAGTTGTGATCCAGACGTTGTACCCACGAGATGAGTGCGATGAAGAGGACGAAATGAAAACTATTCTGTTCATGCAGTCCCTCTGCAGCCTTTACCCAACGACCCACACTTCCATCACGTCCTCAGTCAGCACACGACGGCGTTCATCATCGCTCCTGATCGAGACTAAACATATCCAACATGTTTCAGTACAACACTGGAGGTCATTGTGGAGTTAAAGTTGTATAAGGCTGCTTACAAGTTTTGAGTTTTGGCCAAAGAACTAAAAATCAACAATTCATAAAAAACAAAAACAAAAACAAAAACAAAAGGCTTTCAATTATGTGCAGCGGGTTTGAAAATGGATGTCTTCAGCCATCTGAAGTGTCGCTCTGTACAGTCGGCTACAGACAATCAATGTCTGGTTTCCTGAGAAGTGCGGCCGCATTGATTTCCCCATGCGGCGAGAGAGAGACGACCTGAGATCACCTGCATTCTGTTACCTTCTAAAAATAATTTTAAAAAAACCAAGCTTGTGATTATGTTTCCCATTGCCACAACCCCCCCCCCCCCCCCCCCCCCCCCCCCCAAAAGAAAATTGATAAATAACCACAACAAGCACCGGCCCTGTGCCTGTCTCTGATACGACCAACCCCTTGTTCCCTTCAAAGAACACACTCGTCACTAATGGCCTCCATCTGTGCCAGCTAACCAGGCCGAAGGAGTTGGCAGTGTGTGTGTGTGTGTGTGTGTGTGTGTGTGTTTGAAAATAGTTTGCCTTTTTTAGTCGCCAGGACTTGAGAGTAACAGGACTCGCACCTTCAGGGACCTTTTCCATTACAGCTAATAGGGCAGGATGGATGCTGGTTAATGAGGCGGCGGACAGGCCCCCGACCCCCCCCAGACTCTTTTGTCTTTTTATCCGTCGTCGCTAACCATCGAGGAAGCTGACGGCGCGGGTCATTTTCTCCGCCAGCACAGATAGATATATATATACATATATATATATATGTATATATATATACTTATTTTTTCATTTAAAACCGCCGAGCCTTCAGTTCGGCAACAGCTCGTAAGTGCTCCCATCCATCGTGCAGGTTTTTTTTTGGGGGGGGGGACGCAGATGGTTGTTTGATGTAAATCTGAATGGTCGGACGACGCGGAAGGAGGCGGAGGAGGGAGTTGTTGTTGTTTCACTGCTTGTGACGCAGAAGAACCTTGGATTCATCTGAGGATGCTTCTCGGTTTGGCCTCTGCAGCGGGACGTCCAGGTCTGAGCACGTTAGACATATATATATATATATTATATATATATATATATAAAAATACATATATGATTTTTTAAATCTGATGATAGTTGTGTTGCACTCACAGGTTTCATGGGTGTGTTTCATCCATGAGTCATAGAAGTGTTTGTGTCAGGACGCTGCCTTTGTGTGTTTGAGGAAAAAAGTCTAAAAATAATTTCTCAAATGCGTTGGTTTTTAAAAAAATCAATTTTTTGACAGTAATGTTACCTGCAAAGTCTTTAAGTATTGAAATATACAGCAAGTTAAATTCGGTTAGTCGACTATAATGTCGCTGTCATGCACTCCATTTGCTACTTTGTCTTTTCCACAGCGTATAAATAAGGTGCTTCAATACACTATGATGTGTAAGAGCAGTATAATCCATCGAAAGACCGTTAAAATTGATATTCGATCCGCGGTTTCATCAAAAGACTCAACTTGACGGAGACGCCTTTGATATTGTGTCTAATTTCTCATTTCGGCTCGCATTTGAATTTCACAGAACATCAAGAGCGAACTCTGAGCGTGACAAATCGAGTCATGTGAAAAAAGTGAAATTTTTCAGTAGGTGTTTCCTTTAATCTGACACTTCGTCAATCATCGAGAAAATCTGGACGAGTTTGCAGAAACTGATTCAAAACGTGGTCGGAAAATACTCACAATTTGAAGAAACTCATACAGATTTATATCAATAATGATATTTCAGTCAGGTATTAATCAATAAATCAAAAAAAGCTGTTGAAATCCCAAGACTCCGCCCTACCTGCCGCCAGCCACTCCCACTTTTAACCACACCCCTAAAACTATCATATCCGGCCCTGCAGGCCCGCCGGCCTTCTGTTTTCCCTCCAAACAATTCGGGCAGAACAAAGGAATCAAACGGACGCGAGTTCACAGTTTAAAATGCTCATTTGGCAACATGCGGCGTGTATTGTTTGAACGTTAACATTGCTCTGCAGTTTGATTGTAATCGTGAGAAGTGAGAGAGAAAATTCCTTCAGTGTCGTTGGTTGCTTGAGAGGATTTGGATTTGTCGTGTTGTTCCTCTGTTCCTTTCCATCCGTCCAATCACCTTTTACCAGCTCAACCTACCTTCCGAGCAAATGAACAATTTCGAACGGCTTCCGGATTTATGCGTCTGAATGTGCACCACGTCAGATGTTCCCTGAACCAACACGGCCGCCACCAACAGTATCGTTTTTTTCAAAAGGAATGATTTACTGTTCATTTACAAATGCAATTTCTACTTGATGAGTCGGTCACGAAGACGCAGGCCACAGTGTTTTTTCCCCGCAGCATTTTCAAGTCGCTCTCAAGCATCTGCCATCTCCCGATTTCTTTTTTTGGGGGGATAACTCCCGTTTATCCCTGCCTCGACATCAACAGAAAAATATCTGTGAAGCCGTAATCCTCCGGCTTTCATCCCTCTCCCGGTTTTGTTCTGCTACGTTTCCCCGTCGTCGTTCGCTGCTGCGACGGAGGAAGCAGAGAGGCGGCGGCGGCGGCTTGTTTTCCCGGCGCGCCCCGAACCGAGTGCTGACTAAGCCGCTCCTCGCCGCAGCGTTGACGGTGTCAGACAAAAAGACGCCTTCTCCGGCGCGACCCTGACTGGTGGGATGGCGAGAGGCGTGCGCTCGGAGGTGGATGCGAGTTTTGGCTCTGTAACCGTTGCCGGGGCCCCTGCAGGCCCCTCGGATACCGCCTCAGTTGATGGATTGTTTATGGCGCGAGGCCCCCCGGGGCGGACGCCATGATGGATCGAGCCGTTCTCCTTTTTCCTCACACAATCCGTCCTTCAACGAGACCAATCGATCTGCAGCGGAGGAGCGAGCGGGGCAGAATGGGGTTGAGAAGACATGAATAGAAATCACAAGAATAGACTCTCTTGATGGCGTTTTGATGCTGCGACGGGTTCATTTGGTCAGCGGCGTTTATTTTTTTGGGGACTGAAATCAAAGTTCACCCGTTGGCGCAGAAAAGAATGTGTGAATTTTGAAATGTGTGTGTGTGTGTGTGTGTGTGTGTGTGTGTGTGTGTGTGTGAGTTTGTGTGTGTGTGTGTGTGACTTTGTGTGAGTGTGTTTGTGTGTGTGTGTGTGTGTGTGTGATGGTGAGTAAGCAGCAGGAAGGAGCTATTAGTTACACGAGCAGTGCAGTGTTGCATTCAGGGCTCCTCTACAATTATATAAGAACGACTCGAGAAACAGAGAACTCTGCGTCAAACGTTTCATCCGCGCAACTGCTCAAAACATCAGGGTCAAGGTCGAGACCTTTTCTAAAGGACGAACCAGGTTTGTGCCAAAGGCTTTCAAAAGAAACGTGACTGTGCAAAAGATTTGCCCGAGGCAGAGTGACTAAGTATATAGAAATATACGTAGTTAAGACACAGGTGGACACAAGCACGAGCAGATTTATACTGAATATTATAGAATGCAACTCATTTCAAGGTTTTTTTGCCGAGGTAGGGAAAAGTAGTAGAAACTACGTCTTCAGGCAACCTTTAAAAACTCTTATGTTTTACAGGGATATTTATTCCATTAATGCAGCTAATATGACGACATTAAAGGGGGCAGTAAGCGATTCTGAAGCAATACACGTTTTGTAACAATCTGCAAATATTTCCTCGCTGTCGGTTCTGTGTGCGCTGACAGAAAAGAAAATCTGGGTTTTTGGCTCTGTAAATCAAAAATAAAAAAAATTGGTGCGGACTGCACCACACAACGGGCGTGACGTATACCGACAATACAGGGAGTGGATGGCGCTTGATGTGACGACGTGTTAAGCCCGTCCTTTCGATATCAATATCAGGGTGTTGTTGAATATTATTTCCGGTGATGTGATTGGACGAGAGTTTTCGGGGTTAAACAACACGATCTCAGTTTTATTTTCAGTCAGCCCAAGACACTTATTTGCCATCCATCCTTAGATATCATTCATACTTATGTTGTTTTTTTTCATGGTTGTTGTTTCATGGCTCTTGAAGTTCAGCGTCTCCTCAGTGCTTTGTACGAGTGGCAGCTTCGTAGACGGCACAGACATACTGGTCGTCTTAGTTCCCCCCCCAGCGATATCCTCGGAGGGAGTGCGCGCGTGTGTCTCCCTGTAATAATATGACTTCTGTAGCTTTTGTCACACGTGGTTCAGTGTGTAATGTTCAGAGCCACAGGCATCGTTTGACTAGGATCTGTCAAGTGTCACAGGGACATGATAAGATAAGATAAGATAAACCTTTAATCGTCCCACAATGGGGAAATTCGGGCATTACAGCAGCAAAGTGGACAGAAGAAAATATCAGAAATTTACAAAAAAGGGTTAGTATGTACAAAATTTAACAAAAAAACAGACATTAAATGAAAAAAACAAAGGAGTATATAAATACTATATACAGAGATGTCAATGATGCCTCAGGAAAAGATGCAGTAAAATGAAAAAAAAAAGACTACTCATTTTATTGGAACGGGAAATATAATTCGAAAAACCTATGCATCATAGGAATTAGACAGATAAAAAAGGAAGATTATTTTGCACCTATTTATTGTTCTCCACTTGTTTTTTGGAGCCGTGTTTTGCTCTGGTCTATGAGAAACTGCGTTGTTTCCTTGTATGTGAGTCGAAACGTATGACAACAGGAACTGACAGGGAACCTGAGGCTGAACGTCCCAACCCCCGAATCCCCACAAACTGATGCTCAGTGACACAAACTACCAGTCAGCTAACACACACACACACACACGCACACGCACACACACACACGCACACACACTGTCGTGGACACTGCGGTCCGTCAGAGCTGCAGTTACCTCCATCACCTCTTGAGGGCAGAATGACTCCACGTCAAACAGCGGGAGAAAAATTCCCCGCTTTGGTCTTTTTTCCCTCCTTCACTTTCATTCCAAATGATTTGTTTTCTTCTTTCTTTATTTCTATACCTTTGACCTGCATCCGTTGTTCTCTTTCTTTCTTCCTGGCTTTCGTGCCGTTGACCTCTCTCCTCTCTCCTCTCTCCTCTCCCTCGTCTCTCTCTCTCTCTCTCCTCTCTGCGGTGTGCCGGCTGACAGCGTCACAGGCCTCACCGCCTTTACCAATTCCATCAGAAAGCTATTTAAAAAAACCGCAGACTCCGGGCAGCCCGCGGGCCGCGCCGCCTCCGCTGTGCCTCCGTTTTCTGATCTCTCCCCGCACCCCTCGATCTCGCACTCCTCTTTCAATCTCTCTTTTCCCTTTTCTACCTTTCCCACCTCTTCCTCTTCTTTTGTTTTATTTCTCTCTTTGTGTTCTACCTCCTCTCCCTTCCTCTCCATCCTCTTTCACCTCCTTTTCTCCTCTCACCGTTTATCTCTACGTCTCTGTCTCTCTCCCTCCCTCTCTCTCTCTCTGTCAAATCAATCAGTTCTAATCTGCCGCCTTGAGGAGGAAAAAAACACATTTTTTCCCCACCAACATCCAGTTCGTAGTGATGCATGTCAAGAAACTACATGACGAATCAATCTAGGACAAACTTGTATTAATAAAACAACACGGCGAAACGCCACCGGCGTTGATGATAATAGAGTTACCGTTCATTAGAAGGCCATTACTTGGGTAAACCAAGTGGCGACCCCACCTGTGACGCCACCTGTTGGTTTGTGAACGCCATTTTGTTTTTTTTTGGAACCACCTGTAACCATATTTGGAGGGAGCAGAGGGGGGCGGGGCCTGACGGACAGCTCGTCCACCGACACCGGCGACCATGCGCCCATTGGACGGTACCAGCTGTCAATCCCACAGTAGCCACGCCCCATTGTATGGTATCTATAGAAACGAGAGATTCAACCTTAACCTGCTCTGGAAACTGTTTACTGACGTCAAAATATCAAGTGAGAAGTCGAGACATTTTTTCTTCCACAGCAGCTGACTTTCTTTTTGCAGCGAGTCGAGTCGCCCTCTGCTGGTGTTGCCAGAGAATACAGACACTTTACAGACCCGGTGATTTTCATCTTCTTCCTCTTCTTCTATGGTAAACAAACTTCTCCGACCAGCTTAATAGTCGCGATAGTTGTTCATCCGTATTTGATGTGCAATACCGAGAGATAAAACATCAAATGTGTGACAAATTCAACACTGTAAAATATAAATCCTCATGTATCTCTACAGGTAATCCGTCTATACACACACAAACAACTTCAGGTAGTTTCAAGCAGATGAGGGCTTGTCTCGATTGGACTCTAGAGGACTCGGATGTTTCAATGTTTCACCCCCGGTGTGTAACCCTCCTCATGCTGGTGTGTGTGTGTGTGTGTGTGTGTGTGTGTGTGTGTGTGTGTGTGTTTGTCTGTAGTTCAGCAGGAGGCCTGCGATTGTGCTGAGACAAGGGGGAAATGTCAGGGGCACAGACAGTCCGGACATCCTCGCTGACAGCGGGGTGCAGTCTGTTTTTGGTGCTTGTCAAATTATCCTGTCTCCTCCATGTCTCCTCGCCTCTTCCTTCAGCTTCATCATCCGTCCCCAGCCCCTCTATCTCCTTCCTTCCATCCCTTTTCTCTCCCCTCCCTTCCTCTTTCTGTTTTCTCCCCCCCCCCCCCACCTATACAGCTCTGGCAGTAATAGACATTGAATTACGATTAATCCTGCCTCGCTCGATCTGCCGATAGTCCCCCTGCTGAGGCAAGAGGCAGCCTATAAGGGATGGAAGCAGAGGAGGAGGAGGAGGAGGAGGAGGAGGAGGACGAGGAGATGAAAGTGGCGACGGGGGAGAGATTGTGGAGCTGGAGGAGAACGGAGGAGATGCAGTTACGCAGAAATATTTTACTGTCGCAATAGTGATTTCTTTTTGAATTTGGCGGAGAGCTACGGTGGCCCCCGAGGATCAGAACACACTGACATTTCAAAAATGTTTGACTTCAGACTCCTCCTCCATTCAGTCAAGGGGACGGAAACAGGAAATAGCGTTGGGCTGTCGTCGGCGACGTAGGTTCTGCGCGTTCAGCCAGCGAGAGCTGCTTCCAGACGTTTTTCCTCAACTTTTTTCCTCCGGAGGGTGGAACGCAAATGTCCCGCAAATGTTGGCCCGGTTGCCAGAACTGTTCCTGCCAGTCCGCTAGTAGAATCTTAGGAAAATTCACAGCGAGCGAGTGGGAAAATCGTGGCGACCACGTGGCGACCCCACCTGTGACGCCAACGTTTGGTTTGTGAGCTGCCGTTTTGGAGGTTGTAGCATTTTGACCAGCGCCATTTTGTTTTTTTAACAAACCATATTAGGAGGAGCCGGGGGGGGGGGGGGGGCCTGACTGACAGCTCGTCCACCTGCACCTGCGACCATGCGCCCATTGGACGGTACCAGCTGTCAATCCCACAGTGGCCACGCCCCATTGTATAGTATCTATAGAATCGACAGATTCAACCTCAGCCTGATCGGGAAACTGTTTCGTGGCGTCAAAATTCAAGTGAGAAGTCGAGACATTTTTCTTCTACGGCAGCTGACTTTCCTTTTTGCAGCGAGTCGAGTCGCCCTCTGCTGGTGTTGCCAGATCCAATTTTTCCCTTATGCTTTGACCCTCAGGGCCACCGTAGAAGGGAGAGAGGCAAAAAGAGAGGGAGTTTTAATTTAACAATAATGAATTATCACTTTATCTGAGTGATTGGTCCAAAACATACAATCAGATGTTGTTTGCTGAGATAAACCGAGACAGGGGTTGTGCAGTTCTGTTAAAAGAACAGAGTTTGCGAGAGAGAAAGAGAAGCATACGGATGAAGATGTAATGGCCCCCGCTCCGTTCGGCGAGCCGGACGGCCTCAACCGAGCGTCTGTGCACGATCCAGTGAAGAGCGGCTGTAAAGAATAACCCCCCCACTGGCGGTTAGGAGACACAAACAGACGGAAGAGGAGTGTAACCTGCTTTCTGGCCCGGGCGCCCGTCTCGTCCGTGGCCAGCCTCTGCCACTGTGAGCTGGAGGTTTTCCTGTGGATCAAAGGGGGATTGGCCGGTGTCGAAAGATCTGCGGCCCTGAACAGGTGGCACATTACGAGCTGGCATTCGCCGGCATGCTGCACTTCCTCGCCCCCGGCAAGGTTTTACTGGAGCGGGCAGTGGGCCTTCTTCCTGGAAGCCAAAGATCTCTCCTTTGCCCTCTTCTGGTCCGGGCCTTTTTTTTTTCTTTTTGTTTTTTCCATAAGCATCTGTAGTGTCCAACAAATTTAAAAAAAAAATGAAATCACAGGATATTTGAAATGTAGCTGCCCTGTTTCGTTTGTGTTATTTCTTCCCGCTCGGTCCAGAACAGACCATTAAATGGGGGCTTTGTTGGGCGCGTTGGCTGTTTTGGTGCTTTTCCGAGGCTGGCACGTCGTCTATGTGACTCGCTCCCGAGAGTACGCCGCCGCCATTTCGTCCCCCTAGCAACAACAACAACAACAACAACCGCGGCCGCTGATTTCTGTGATGAGTGCACCTTCGACCGAGGGAGGGGGGGGGGGGGGGCTGGGTATAAAAAGATGAATTGAAATCTGATTAGTCAGAAGGAGTAATATCAAATGTCACACAGTAAGTGAATCGCCACAAATCGCCACAGCAACCGAGGGGAGAGAGAGAAAAAAATCAAAGTGGCACATCCGACGCCAGAGAGCATCTTTGTTCAACGCGTGGGCCGAGCCGATGTCGGAGCTGCTGAAGAAGACAGCGAGGTGTGGTTAAGAGCTCCCGAAAGCCGGCGAGTGGGTCTTTGAGCGGTAAGATTATTTCGCTGTTGAGCAATTCTCCTTATATTTAAGAATCAAATCGTTTTTTTTTATCACGGAAACACATGATTATGGATTGAATGAACACCGAGTGATTATTTGATCGCGTGAGGCTTTAATGCAGCACGCGAGCTACGGTAACTTTCACTATGAATGATTCATGAAAAGAGAAAGTTCTCTACATACGAAATGTCGGCCTTCGGGATAAGTCGCCGTGGCTTCTCCGATGCACTCCGGCGCGAAGACAATTTCCTGTCTTTGTCTGCATCCTCCCCACAAGGCCACTCGAGTCGCCCCCCCCCCGCCTTCCTCTTTACCGGCGGATTCAGATTTGCAGACGTTATCTGTTTGCACTTAAATAAAAGTTCGTGCAGGCCTGGTTTTCGGAAAAAAAGCTGAAAGGCTTTGAAGAGCCCCGGCTCCTCTGATGAACAAAGTAGACGGAGTATAAGTGATAAACTGTGACATTAAGTGAGGCCTTCGTTGATGGTTCGCGGCCAGCATTGTGCTTCCCACAGTCCAAGGTCCTGCCTGGTTGTTTTCCCCCCTGTTCTCTGCTAAGAGGGTCCTTATTCCATAGGTCAGTAAACACAATGGGTTGTGGGCCGACAAACGGTCCCCACGTGGCAGGGGCGGGACCACTTCTCCCCCCTCCACAAATGGCTTCAGGCGTCGGAGAAAGGAAAGAAAAACTCGAGCCGAGGCCAGTGTAGAGTCACGTGAGCTCGAGGTCGACGGAGATCTGCCGAGGAAGACGAGTGTGGCGGGAGCGGAAGCTCCAGGAAAAAAGACCATATCGACGTCATGAGGAAGTTTCATGGCGAGCATCGCTGTAGGTTAAAATGAATCGTGAGTACGAGAACACACTCTTGGATTCAATCTACTTCGGTATTTAACCGTCCACTGTTGATCGAACTTAGAAGTCGATCGAATCGCTTTGCGGTTCGGTGTATTGGCTGCCCATGCGTGAGCTCGCCGGTCTTAGCCTTTCGTCACATCTGACCTCTGGCAGGCCGCGTATCAGCCGAAAACAAGACAAGTGCAATAAATAAAGTACAAAAACGAAACACAATCACAACTATTTGCACGAAAGGTCAGATCGTGCGTTAGTCTTGGAGAAAGGATTTGTCGGACAGGAAAAAAACCCAGTGGAAATAGTTGTAAGAGATGGAACCTCCACTTGGCCATTTTGATATTACTCACTCATAGTACTCACATGATTCTTGCACTTTTTGGGTAATATCTTCACTTATTGTAAGTCGCTTTGGACAAGATCGTCAGCTAACAGAATGTAACTTAATGAATCATCCTCTGGGGACCAGGAATGACCCCAGGGTCTTGTTGTTCATCCATGGACTTATCTACTGACATGGTTACAAACAAGTGAACATATTCCCAAGTACTAACCATTCATTTAAAGCTACAGTGTGCAATATTTAGAAGAACCAATTCAGAGAAATTTAATATATTGTCCATAACTATGTGTTCACATATGTTTAGTCACCAGCGACTAAGAACAGATGTTTTTTCAGCAAATATAGTAACATGAGGTGGACCCGACCTCCGTGTGAGTCGCCATGTTTGCTACGTCTTGTTGAATACGGTTGTTGAACTAAACGGCCCAGAATGCGTCGCGTTCGCGCTGTCGGAAACCGGCGATGGAATTAGCGGTGCGCCGCCATAAAGTGTCCCCTGTCGGTCGCTCAGTTGGTTGCGGTTTGCAACTTTACCACCAGATGCCGCCAGCAAAAGTACAAAAATTACCTTGACTCAAATTAGAAATCAAACTCATGATCAATGTGAAGTGACATTTCCCTATTTTTTTCCTTTTTTTTATTCAATCAGGCTTCCTTATTAGCGAGGACGCAAAGCAGAAGCTGCAGCGGCTGACACATGTCGTACGTGGGGGAAAAAGCTATTTCGACTCAAAGGCTTGATTCGTAACGGCGGTCGCACCACCCGCTGCGTCCTCAAGAGTCGGGGGTTTGATAGGAGCCCGTGATTTATGGCGCTCGAGATGTGTAAGGTACACAGTATAATGTAACGGTTCCATGGTGCTGCGCAATACAGAACACACACACACACACACACACACACATTTAGTTTCTCCATGCACCGTACCTTTCAGTTTCTCTCTCCCCCCCCCACCTCCATCTCGCCCTCTCCCCTCCGCTGCTCCCCCTTTTCATTCCACATCTCTCTCGCCCTCCGTCTCCGCCTGCTTCTCCGCCATCCGTCTGCCTCTGTGCCCGAGGTACCAGTTGCTATTTGGATGATTTAGTCCGAGAGGGAGAGAGGGATTTCATTAGCTGTTTACCTGAGGGCCTCTGGTACCTGTGGTGCTATAAGGCTGCTTTATTAGAAGAAGAAAAAAGACAAGAGAAAGGGGGGGGGGGAGGAAAAGCCCACATTTTTTTTTCAAAGTAAATAACATGGTGTGAAGTAGTTTAAGTTGAAATGATGAATGTTTTATCGGGGAATCTACATGTATCCACAATGGGAGTCCATTCTTTCTTTCTCTCTTCTGAGCAGAATGAATCAACCGTGGATCGGAGGTGCAGAGCTTCTGCCTCTTGGCGGCGTTTCATAATGAACCGGCGGTATTTGTCAACCCCCTTAGTTTGGGCGGCAGAACTAATCAAGCTTATCTTCGTACCGTCGGCTTTAATCGGCATCGTCCGCCACGTCCGGCGCCCTCTGACGTCGCATGTGTATGCGGCGGTCGGCCCTGCGCTCCGCGAACAAATACGCGAAACTCTGCACATCACAAACGCAAACGTGTATTTGCACATGTTCTGAGGGCATGCGCCCGCATGTTGATCTGCAGCGACAAAGAGAGACGAGAGAGAATCGAGCACGCAAGCCGAGAGACTCCTCGGATCAAGCGAGTGCAAATACGGGAGGCCGTGTGCGTATTAACTAAACATGCACCGTCCCAGGACAAAGTGGAGCCAATCAGGAAAGGCCGGGGAGAAGTTGAGGAGAGCTGCAGGAGGACTGTCGCAGGGGAGCAAGCGAACCAGCTGGAATGGAGAGGGGAAAATATAACGGCAGACGAGCAGGGAGAGAGGTGTGTTACCCTCTTGGCAAAAGGGAAAGACCGTCGCCGAGACCGTGCTTCCCCCGTGTACAGTATTCATCAGACCGGAGGAAAACAAATATGCAAAGTACCGCGACGCAGAAGACACACGATTGCTGCGCCGATGTATGCACTTGTCCGCAAACAGTCAAATCCCACAGAGACAACATTTAAATCTCAGAGATCTTTTTGAAAAGCTCATTTGATCAGCGAGAGGCGACGTGTCGTGATCAAACGTGTGAATACACAAACAGTGATTAAAAACAGAAAACTCCTTCATACTTATAAATGGTGACAGTGATATTTGAAAGTTGAAATTCAGACGGACTGACAAGGAAGTACATGTGGCAAATGTCCCAAAAATATCCACAACCTACATTTTTTCCATTTTCAAGATGAAGAATAATTCCTTATAGATACTGAGATCCATGCAAGTGCTGTGTCTTGGCGGATGCTGGTCTGTTTGGGGAGCTACAGCACGACTGCAGACTCATCTTCAAATTCATGAAACCTCCAAACCGTTTCCTGGTCAATGTCTGGAGACCGCGTGATTCTGTCGTCGTGTCAAGTTTGGTTGAATAACAACAATAGACTGTATATGAACACTTTTTCTAGTCCCGTCGTACAAAAAAAATCAAGCTTAACCATCCCGGATACGGGTGCCGCCATTTGTGCCTTTGACGTCACTGACATCGGCCTCAAGTAACGATTTTAAAATCAAACTTGCCGCAAACATTAACACTTAAACATGCATCAGTGTGATTAGAACAACTTTTTAAAATGACAAAAATCATCTTTTAGAGAACATTTATTTGACCTATACTGTGATCTGTTTTCAGTTTTGTCCATGCCTCATCTGCTCACATGGGCTTATGACCTGTACTGCGGCCAGCCACCAGGGGGCCCGATCAATATGATTTATTATTGGCCAATTCGAAGGCGCATCTGGGCCAGATCTGGCCCCCCTCATTCGGTGCCCCCACGTGAAAAACTGTCGAAAGATACTCCGCAAACGTCCCACTCCCCTTCGGGTCGGGCGCCGCGGATCAGAACAGAAAGGAAGGAGACACTCGTCGCGTTTGCACCCAGTAAAGGAGGCTCGCTGCTTTCCGAGTCTTCCTCGTGGCGTCAGTGGCAAGAGATAACGCCGAGTGACAGGCGGCGCGGGGGTAAAAGGTTACTGTGGAGGCCCGTCGCTCTGGGAGAGGCCTCCCAGCTCCGCACCACCTGAAAGCCATCAGCGCCACAATAGGGCAGGCGTCCCGGGAGGCTTCGGAGCACAGGCATATACGGGCAAACATACCTGCTCGCTGAGGGAGAAACAAGAGATCACAGGAGGCGAGCGCTGTCGCAGCTGGAGCCGGAGCATCCCCCTTCCACTCGCTCTCTCTTTCTCCCCCAGTCACTCTCGCCTACAGTTTCCCCTCCGCCTCGACCTTTTCTTCCGACCTTTCCTCCTGACCTCCCGTAAGCCTCCCACCTGCTACTCTCCCTCGCCTCCTTCCCTTCAGCTCGCCCTCTTGCAGCTACACCCCCTGTAGCCCCTTTCTGTCACCCCCCCGTCCCTCGCCCCCTCCTCCACTGTTGTCACCCCAAGTATTCCTGTCACCTTTCCATCTCCTCTCTCCTCCCTAACCGCTGTCATCCCTCAAGCCTCCCCTCTCTCCTTCCTATATAACCCCTCTCTTACAGCCACGCAAACCCCTGCCTGTCACTTCACCTTCCCTCCCCTCTCCTCTCTCGTTTCTCTGCCCCCTCCCCACCCGTCACCCCCCCCCCCCCCTGCCTTCTGCTGTCAATCCACCTCCTTACGTGACCCACTTACACTGAATCCTGCAAATCCATCCTCCGTCTTCAATTGCTCCTCTTACTCCTCCCTCTTTTTTAATCAGGCGGTCAGCCAGCCTGTACTGTCATCCACACACACACACACACACACACCTGTCAGTCCGCCTGACCTACTTCCACCACTGCGCCTTAACCTTTTCTTCTTACAGGCCACTGGTCGAGTCGAATCAGTCGACGGTTGACGCCGCCAGCTGGTCAGTTTAGTTGCGTCTCGGTCTGCGAGGACTCCGTTGCACTGACTGGATCAAGTTGGGGGCTTAAATGATTTATTTGTGGGGCTGCGGAGTTTGTAGTAAAGACAGGAATACCAAATGTTGAGCATTATGTGCCTACTACCCACACACCTGTGATGATTCCATTGTACGTGTCACTAACAAAAACCTACGGTTGTATTCGCGTGACTGGCCGTTAGAACTGAAGAGCGAGAGAGTTGTAACATTTTCGGCGGGCCGGTCTTTTTCAAGACCTGGTGCAAGAGTCCTGGACAGTTGCTCAGGTGAACCACATGGGTACGGCGTTTCACAAGAGGTCTTCGCATACACTGATGACGAAGCGTCTGGAGCCGTTAGGGGGTTCAGTGTCTTGCTCAAGGACACTTCAGAATACTCTCTGGAGGGCCGGTAACCCCCCGATTACTAGCAGGACGTCCTACCTCCCGTGCCGTTCCCAAAACTGCTCCTAGACCCTTGTCAATGGAATTTACGCGAATGCAAACAGGCACAAGAAAAAGCCAGCCGCACCGACGTGTCATCCGCTGCGTCTCCATTTTGTTTTTCATAATTCACACGTACCTTTGTGCAAACCTGACCGAGCAGCCGACAGGTGCACCCTCGGCCACCAGCCGAGAGTCGGAGTTGTCCTTTTCACTGCCCCGTCTGTAATTCACTTTGAATTTCTCCCTTTCTCTTCGGGGCCATTTACACCTTTTCCGTCTCAATTCAGGCCTTCATTCATGTCACACAGGCCTTTTGTGGAGAGGGGGAAAAAAAAGAAAGAACGCATCTGAGTGCTGATTCTCTTCTCTCGTCTAACCTTTTTTGTGTGTGTGTGTGTGTGCGTGTGTTTGTGCGTGCGTGCGTGTGTCTGAACCTGACGGCAAGAGGGAAAAAAGGAAAAGGACGATGGAAAGGTCATTATCCGCTTTCTTTTCACTGGAGAGGAATGAAAAGGAGGGATGATGATGAGGGCAGGTAGATTTTTTTTTCATATTTTCACTCACACTATCACGCAGCATCAGAAAGGCCGGTAAAAAAAAAAAAAAAAAGTCTTCAGAAAAAAAGCTTAGCCGGAGTTTACCGCCGATATAAAATCAGCACAGAATTTACAGTGTATTTTAGTTGCAGTGGTGTTTTTTTTTCTTTTTTCAAAAGTTTATAAACCCAATTTTGGGCGCTCTCTTTATCTAGCCCCCTGGGACAAATGACCCAATATTGGCAGCCCTGTATACTGTTAAGAAGACACACACACACATACACACACACACACACACGCACACTGAATGATGAATTGATTGGATTCAGTGAATTGGAATGCAAATGAAGAAGCCAGAGTTGACTGCGAGTGTTTTAGGAGAAAACAAAGTCACATTTGAAATACAAACACCACGCTGCACTGTACTACATCACTGCGTTGAAATATTGATGGTGTAAATGTGAAAACTGTCTCCCGTCATACGACTGAAAGCTCGTCCAACCAGTCCCCCTACCTTCTTTTATTCTTTGCTGATCATGCTCTCTCTCTCTCTCTCTCTGCCTCAGTGACTCCCACTTCCTCCCCTCCTCCCTCGATGTAAACTACCCAGCATGCTGTCGTTCTTCTTCCATCTGAATGCATTGGATGCGTGTACAGTATACGTGCGCAGTCCCCCTCCACATTATTCCCTGAACATCAATACAGTCCGTGTTTGAAATGGCAGGATATATACAGACTCATAGTATAGTGGCTTAGCGCCACACGACAGACAAATTTAGTAACTGGTGGAAACCAAAATAGAGCTAAAAGCAGAGTGAATAGTTATTTCAATACTTCAGTTGGAGAGAAACATGATTTTAAAAAGAGGGTTCATTTTAGGAATGGGAACCACATGAGGTGAAAACGTATCACAGCTGTGTCTGTTTCATCTCTCCGCTGGGTCTCCTCTTCCTCCCAGTGGCCACAACTGTCTCTTTGCTAGTTTAGTTACAGCCGGTCCTAATCACGTGTCCGGTCGTCCGTACATGAACCTCTACGGTAAATCTGGCTCCGTCGATCTCTCGCTCCAGGTCGCTCACAATTTTGAAAAACTGTTCTTTCTGTTTGCTGAAGGTGTTTCACTCCGCCCTCTTTATTTTTTGCACTCTACGCCGGCCGGCCCCTTTGCTTTTGAGGCCATTGATTTATATATTTCACTTCTTTGAAAGGTTCCCTGTCTGTGGCCGACCACCGCCCCAACCCCCCGCCCCTCCATCTCACCCCCCCTCCGCTCTCAGGTGTGTTATTTATGAGTCAGCCTGCTGGCCTGTGAATGTCTCTTCCTCCATTTTACGCTCAACTCCTTCAGAACTCATTAGACTGTGAAGGGCAATCTAACCACCGTGGAAAGAGACGGAAAGCACCAATCCCCCCCCCCTCTCCTTCCTCCGCCTCACAGCAATAACATACGGAGGTCTGTTTTTTTTTCCTTTTCAAAGTTGGTGCTGTGTTGCTTTCGGGAGAGGCGGGGAATGTTGGCTGGGACCAAATTGATTCGGATGACTTAGCTTGGCGGCGTGAGGAAGACGAGTGCTGACAATAACACGGTTGGGAGTGTGAGTTGCTGCTGAAGTAACAATCTGAATTATCTCAGGTGTTCCGTTTCTTCCCAGTACGTCAACTGACAGGAGGTGGACGCCTAAATATCAATTCATTAATTTCCCCTACCGGCTTCTTACTCGGGGTCAAATGGATATTAACAGTAAAGACCAAATCGTCGATTAAACCCAAATCGTGTTTGCTAAACTTTTAACCAAGTCCTCATTGTATTTGACCCAAACTAGGACCGTTGCCCAAACCAACCAAATAGTAGTTTAGCGGATTAGTGGATTACTGTGACTTTTCTAAGCAAGTCATCCCTGAACAACTGACATGCCTTCACTCCGGCTCCTCATCCGGTTCGGAATCCGGTGGAAGGCCTCTTGTCATCGCGTTCGCGGCCTTGCGTGGGGCGGCTACCTGCGCACATTGAGGCGCTACCGCAGCCATGTACTGTAACAGAATTATAAAATCTGAGGTCCTCTGATTGGGGGGGGGGGGGGGGGGGGGGGTGTTTGTTGTCGCTCCAGGCTCCAGACAAACGGAGACTGTGCGCTTTTTGAGATTAGCTCCCGCACTTTGGAACTGGATTTACAATTTCCGCGGACACATCTTCAAAAAGCAGCTCAAGATTAGTTCGCACTTGCTTTGTCTGATTCCTTTTTGCCGCACTTTTTGAAGCACTGTGCGACGTCTGCTCTTGAAAGGTGCTGAACAAGAGCCTTTACTCGCGTGACAAACCAGCCCCACATGCACGCGTGGCCGCGTGAGTAGCTGCTGTTTAATTCACCTTTCATGGTGTGTGTGTCCATCTGTGTGTGTGTGTGTGTGTGTGTGTGTGTGTGTGTGTCTCCGTCTGTGTGTCTGTGCCATCACTGCGCCGAGACAAGGGTCAACTTGTAAGGTGAGACTGAAGCCGGACAGAGGCTGACAGAGGAAAAACACGGGGGCAGCTTTCCTTGTGCCTCATGCCACAGAGCATCTTGGGATCGGATCCGACCCCTGACCGCTGTCACCGACCACCTTCTCTCCCTCCGGGCGTTTGCCGTCTCATCGGCGCGCGGAGGCAAAGTCAGAGCTGTGCAACCCGCGCGGTCAACGTGTAGGTCAGAGGCCTTAAAAAATCCAACTGGGAAACATTGTTTATCTCACGTGGTTTTTGCAAATTTTCCCCGCGAGACTAATGAAGGTGTTATCTTAGATTTCAATTTCCAACCATCTTGGTTTTTTGACACCGGCAGCTGAGAGCTGTGGCGGAGGAGAGTGCACTCGGTCTGGCCAGTGGGAGGACGGGTGCCAGAGCTCATCGCTCACCTCGGACAAGTTGACATCTTCGGGGGAAAAAAAACGATCTGCGTTAAAGTGTTCAATCCGCAAACACACTGGCGGCGATGGAGGAGTCGAGGCGGCAGGGACTGCGGCCCGGACTTTTGCGCGAAGTGTTGGAGTTTTTTCCTGAGCAGGGTGGGGGTGACGCTTGGACCCGGTTCCAGGTAAGGGTGTCCTGTGTGTTTGGAACCCAAGAGCTCCGTCAGACGAGATAAGGCCCCGCCCCTACGCTGGCTGGCGTTTCCGGGGGGAAAGGAGTGGACGTGGTGGGAGACGACCGACGGCCTCGTCGCACCTCGCCTCGGGGCCGGACGGAGACAGTGGAGAGACTGGCTGAGGAGCTCCCTCGCAGGGAGATGATGGACAATCGATCGACTCTGATTGCTGGAATAATGTATTATTGATTAACGTTAGTGCGGGAGCGGTCGTGTTTGTCTCTCGTACGACGTACGATTCACGGCGACGTTCAACCAGGGGCTTTTTGAATTCTCCTCTCCTTCTCCTTCACTCGCCCGCCTCCCTCTCTCTCTGCCACTCCTCCTCTCCCTCGGCGTCCTCTTATCTCCTCTCCTCCGCTGCCTCTCTCCCCTCCTTCCCTCCTGTGATCTCGGCACCTTGTTTATATTTTTCTCCCTCTCTTATCTTCTGTCAGGCAGGAAAACAGCCATTTGGGGTCCTGCCGACACCAATTTCCACCACCAGAGTGACACACACACACACACACACACACACACACACACACACACACACCAATTTCCCCTGCCATATAGCCACCCAACCTGCTCTGTCTAATATAGCTCTCAACACAATCTCACATCATCCTCTCATCCCTCCCCCTCACTTCGCTCTCCTCCCTTCCCACCTCCCGCTCCTCCTTATTTTCCTCCACCTTTCCTTTCATCGTTCCCCTCTTTTATTTAGTCCCCCCCGCCCCCGCCCCATCACTTCCATTCCTCCTTCCCTCTCACCCTTCCTCCGTCTACAGTATATCTCTCGATCCATCTGCGGTAATGAGAAAGCGGGGACTGCTCAGCTGGCCTGCGTGTGTACGTGTGTGTTTATAAGACCACGGGGATTGCATTTCAGATGGGTTCATTTGCTCTGGCATGGCTCTGCTCTGGTTCTTGTCAATCTGTGTGTGTGTGTGTGTGTGTGTTAGTGTGTGTGCGTGTGCGTGTGTGCGTGCGCGCGCGTATAGTCTCCTAGGTGATCTTGAGTGTAACACACTTCCTCCTGTTCTACCATCAATCTTTGTCAGCATCTGTGTGTGTGTGTGTGTGTGTGTGTGTGTGTGTGTGTGCAGGCGTCTCCTCTAGGCATTTTGACAGACATCTAACAGACTTTATCGTGTGCACGAGTCAGCCTATGTATACAAAGTGTGTGTGTGTGTGTGTGTGTGTGTGTGTGTGTGTGTGTGTGTGTGTTCAGGGCTGTTTAGGATGTCAGTGGCTGCAGTCGTCTCACTTGTGCTGCTTGAGACCTGTCAGCAGATCTCTAATGAATCAGAGATTACTGTACTGTGTGTGTGTGTGTGTGTGTGTGTGCGCGCGCGCAGTCATCCGTGTGTGTTCCTAAGTAACCACGCGTGTCAGAAGACTATTGCTTTAACTCTTAACCCTTACGTCACATGACATCTCTCAACCGGATGCCAACTTGTGTGTGTGTTTCTACGTGTGTGTGTGTGTGTGTGTGTGTGTGTGTGTGTGTGTGTGTGTGTGTCAGTACGAAAGGACAAGCTGTGTTCAATGCCAACAGTCTTTAACATTTCCTCTCCAGCTCAGTTGACAGCCAACAGCTGAAGGCCTGCTGTGTGTGTGTGTGTGTGTGTGTGTGTGTGTGTGTGTGTGTGTGTACACATTTCTGTTACCTACTTGGGACCGATTTCCACACCGACCTTGTCGGGACCTGTCGTCCTCATGGGAACCAAAGCGCGGAACCAACGAGGCGAAGAATCCTCCCTGCGGTCCTGGTCGATGTTCGGGGGACAGTATGAATCAAGGTCAGGGGAGAATGTGTAAATAAGCTGCAAGAAAGTATAACTCATGGAATGTCATTGTTTTTTTTTATTTCATTGCTGCCAATCTTGAGCCGGATCCCGGCAGACGAGATATTGTATCTCGGTCGGACGTTCGCAGTTAAATAAAGGATATGTAAAATTTCAAAAAAGATTAAATGCTGTGTATATATATATATATATAAATATATATATATATATATATAAGCCCCTTCAGAGAGAACACACACTCATCATGCTCCTTTTGAATTTGAGACACAAAACGCAAAGTCACACAAGCGCACGTCTTCAACGCTCTAACTGAAATCCTGTCATTTTTAATGACATCGACTCGATTCGTGCCGTTGCTTAAAAAAAATAAAAAATAAATAAATAAACAGGGGCTGCTTTGTGGTGTCACAAGTAGCTGCTCGTGGAGGCAGGGACGTCGAGGTGAGCGCAGCGTAGGAGCACACACACACACACACACACACACACACACACACACACACACCAAGGATCGCGCATGAAGCGAACTATAACTAACTTTACACAGGGTGTCAAAAGGGGGCTTTCTAATTTGGCTCTGGATTGTGACAGCATAATGTTTTATTCACCAAACTATTTTTTTCTTCGTAGATCCCCATTTCCCGATAGAACAGAAGCAGAAGAGAGAGACAGATACAGAATTGCTTATGTACTTTACCAGGCTTTGGATTGTAATGTCAGTGACAGACACACACACACACACACACACACACACACACACACACCCAGCTGATAATGTCTCAGTCGTTTTCCAGTGGACGCTGTCGGGAACGTTCTCGTCTCACAGATTGTGAGAAACTGGCCAGTGAGAAAGATGGAGACTAAGTACAGAAAGCAAACACCAATGGAGGGTTTTTTTATTTGATTTCACCAGAACCGGAGAGCAAGAAGCAGTGAAACAAAGGAACCAATTTCTGAAGAGAACCCCCCCCCCCCCCCCCCCGAAAGGAAAAAGAGGGTTGGTGGTCTCAAATCCTGTGCAAATCACAGCTGGAAAGTGTGTGTGTGTGTGTGTGTGTGTGTGTGTGTGTGTGTGTGTGTGTGTGTGTGTGTGTGTGTGTGTGTGACCGACCAGCAATCAATGGGTCAGATACCTCTGGCAAATCAATACACACTTACACAGCTGGGGATGGATTGATGAAAAGTATGAGTTTGGGGTGGGGGGTCTGAGTAAGTGTGATAAGGTGAAGAGTGGATCCTGTGGGCGAGGGGGCAATTGAAAATTTGAGGATTTACTTCCAACACTGTACATATGTCACACTGCAAGCTAAAGTAGTTTCTGCGAAGCTACAGAAACTACAGGTTTTGTTTTTTCCCAATGTATATTTTGCCAGAGCTCTGTTTTCCAGTTCCCTGCAGCTCGCGCTAAATTATACCAAGTCATGATCTCCCCCACATCTCGCCGCACGTGCCTCCAGCTGTCTCGCCGACGTCCCTTCCACATGCTCGTCGTACTCCCGCACACACACACACACACACACACACACACACACACACACACACGCACGAGCCCATCTTCCCCAGTCTGTAAATAGACCCGCCTCTGTCGGACCGTCGGCCCGTGTTCCCGTGTGCGTTCTCCGCGTGTGCTGCATCCTGTTGCGTCCACCCGCCTGCGTTCGTGCCGTCGGCACGCAGGCCTCACCTCACTGATCCATAGCTTCCCCCGCTGCGCCGGGGCCTGTTTGCCGTGGCTGGGGTCTGCCGTCCTCCCTGCCTGTGTCTTGAGCTCGACATGTTTACCCGAGTCACGTAGCGACGGCGCCGCCCCGCGATGTGGCTCCTAACAACGCGGCGGTGTGTCACGCGCTTCGCAGGGCGCAGCCCACGCGGGCGTCTCCTCGCGCCAGAGTACACCGAGCGATATCAAACGTGTCGACGGTATACTGGAAAGCCGAGCTTCGCGGCGGATGTGAGGAACTTCCGACAATCACGCCATCTCCCATTCGGGTAGAGAACTTAGAATATTAGCAGCCATGAGAGCTGAATCAGCCGAATCGAAAAAGTATTCAGCCCCCGTGAAGGGCGAAGAGGCTGCAATAGGAGCCAGAGGAGGAGAGGGCAAGTGGCTGGGCATCACACCGGGGATGAGGGATGGGTGTGTCAGCAGGGTCAGCTGATTGGCTGGGGCCTGGACACACGGAGGGCACCGGCCGGACAGACGTCCGACGGAGTCGTCCGACGCACAGGCACTAGTTTGTTCCCCTGTTCTTGAAGTTTTGCAAAAATACTCAAAGCCAATCGTGACAGCATTAATAAATCACAATCTAACTTAGCCACGGATATTTATTTAATATTCTATTCATGAGTTTGTGCCCGAAGCGAGGTAAATGAGCCCCGAGGGTCACAACTTCTTCACATTTCCTGTGTGGCAGAATCGTAATGCGGTTTGCTATTCCTCAAAAATACATTCAAATAAAAAAATGAACCTTCAGACACCCGCGGAGTGAGGCGCGACGGGACGAACGAAGCCTGCACAGTGTTGCCTCCGCCTCACACGAGTTCCAATGTTCTACGGGGCAGAATATATTCATACACTAGGGCTGGGCGATATGGCGGAAAACTGTATCACGATATGAGTGTTTCATATCGGTCGATATCGATGATTATTGATAATTTTCATGACCTAAGAAACACAAACACGAGCCAACGAGATGGCGCAACCAAACGTGATACTGGTACATGATTGGCTATCAGGCGTGTCACTCCATATACGTTGCTAGGTACCAGAGGACGAGTGGCGGCGTAGCTCGACTCTTTGCTCCGGTTTCTTCCAACGAGGAAAAAAAAATTATTGAAACATTTTCTATTGATATTGATTATCGTTTTATCGCCCGGCCCTATCATACACACACACACACACACATAAGTCTGATTTTCATTGCAAATCAAATGTGATGGGTGCTGTTGTGCCTGTGAGACGACGGCGACGACGATGCTGACGATGCCGACGATGCTCGGCTACATCATCTTTCCTTGACACTGAAACAGGCCGCTAATTGTTGCCTCACTTCTCTTCTGAAAGAAAAAGTCAGCACTTTATTCTTGCGTCACCATATCCCCGTGCAGACGCGTGGTGTGTGTGTGTGTGTGTGTGTGTGTGTGTGTGCGCAGCAGTAGTAGTACTCATTAAGTCCACAGAGTATTTCGTGAACAGCACGAAGGAGGAGAGGGTCTGAGGGGAAGCAGGGAGTGATATGAGACCGGCCGGCTTTCTGATCAAAGTCTGACAATACCACACCACGGGGCAGATTAGCATCTCTGAAGGCGGCGGGAGAGTTTAAGGAAAGGCGGCGGGAGAGAAAGAAGAAAGGAGGGATACACTGAATCAATGTGAGGGAGGAACAGAAGGAGGAGGAGAGGAACTGGACGGAGGGATGTAGAGAGATGGTTCGGACAGAGAGAGAGAGAGGAAGGCTTTTGATCATGTGTAACAAATCACATTTGGAGGGTGGTACATTGTTGCGTCTCCTTTGCTTCATGAAGAAGTGGCCGAGAGACATGTGAGTTCAATACCAACCGGCAAATATACCACACGGTCAGATCTCGCACGTACGCTGGCGCTCGCCGGGATTGTCGGCGAGTCAAACTGGATTCCGTGCTCGGTCCCGACTATGTAAATTCAACAAGCTCTCTGTCAGTTTGCATCGATGTGTGCAGGGCGCACGCTTTCGCGCCGACGCCACAGTCGAGCTGAGAAGCCCGAGCCGAGCCGAGCCGTGGAGCAGGGGCGCGGCGCAGCCAGTTTCTTGCAAAACTATTGTTACACTTGCAAAAAGGGGGTGACGCACGCAAACCCGGAGTGCTGGACATCCCGTGTTTGACACCGCTGCTTCGCCGGGGAGTTTCCCGCACGTGTTAACGCGACTGTCACGCCCAGAAAAAAACACGACAGCACCGGCTGATTCAGTGAAGGTGTTTTCAGACACGACCTCGGGAAAAAAACGTCCGCAACGCTGCGTCCGGACATTTTCCGAAGTTTTGCCGTTCACGTATGACGATGGCAGCAGGACGACGTTTGAGTCCGATGCGCTCACAACAGGCACCTGCCATTCCAACTTCTCAGTTTCATTTGGCAATCCTGTCCTCAATAAGTCTTGTTATTATCAGATGATGGGCGGGGTTTACGCGGTGAGGCGCAGAGAAGCGACTTTTGTGAACACCCGAGATGGCCGCCGCGGATGAACCACAGACGTTGCGGAATCCTCATCACAGACGTCTCCTCTCTGCTCTAGATCTGTCGACAGTCTCGCCTCCCTCGGCAGACGCCACGCGATTCGCTGCTCCTATTGGTCGCAGGTCTATCCGATTGCGTCCGGAGGCGTTTTGGCCTGCGCCCGTTGGCAACGCCCGAGGCATCAGTCTGGCTACGCCGCAGCGATGCCCACCACAGCGTCTTCATCCTGCAAAGAATTCATGCGAAATGTGGTTCAATCCCCATGACTGTACTTCTGTTCATACCACATATATGCAGTTCTGCGCATATGCAGTGCAGTACGGAGCACAGATGATCTTGTTCAAACCACACCAAAGATGTGTTGTGGTGTATCCCAGCGGAACCGAGCTATACAATTGTTCCAAGGACAAATCTTGCTGGTACCTTGTTCATCATCTTTGAACCTTCCAACCAGCCTCACAGGCGCCTTCGACGCTGTGAAATTCCGCAGCCGTTCACTCCTTTTCAATTTTTCATACGGTGCCAACGAAAAAACCAGCCCGAGCTGGTGAGCTCACGCGGCGCCGCTCGAGACCTCTCCAGCTGTGACGGGTTCTCCCGGGTTACCTGTTCACTACATCTCAAAGTGACGCGGGAGCCCTCTGCATTGCGTGTCTACTATGTCGCTTTGCGCTGGGGGTTCAGAGGGGGCGGCGCTCCCCTGCACAGCCGAAGCCCGCGGCGCGGGAAAAAAAAGGCCTTGCGCCGCCGCTCAGGAGTGTTGCGTCAACGACGCGACAAAGGGGGAGAGTACAGGAGACGAGGCGGGAGAGGTAGAAACACAAGGAGGGAGGGGACAGGAAAAGGGAAGTCGAAGTGAGAGAGCGGAGAAGGCAGACGGTTGCATGGGGAGGCGGGTTGGAAAAAAAGAGAATCGGAGAGAGGTCACACCTCCATCTCGCGCTGAATCTCTGCAACGACGGACAGCAGCTCTGGGATTGACGGAGGCGCATCAGTACATGAGCGTGACAGCGATCACGCCGCCTCGCCATATTTCACCGCCGCATCTAGAAAGTGCCTCTTTCGTCAGGTGCAATCTGGGACGGAGCGTGTGTTGGATTGTGTGTTTACCAAGTGCAGGAGCCTATGATGGGGAGTGCAGTTGTTAGTCAGTGTGTGTTTGTGTGTGGATAGTGTCATCACACACACACACACACACACACACACACACACACACACGACACCGGCTGATGTATTGAGCTGTTATGAGTCCTCGGTTTGACGTGACGTCTGGCCTCAATTTTCACCGTCCAGCTTTGGTGTCCATCATTGCAATATCCTCTATTTGTGAGCGAGTGTGTGTGTGTGAGCGAGTGTGTGTGTGTGTGTGTGTGTGTGTGTGTGTGTGTGTGTGTGTGTGTGTGTCAGGGCTCGGGTGGTGTGGGATGGTTTGGTTCCGGGATGAGTGTGTGTGAGTGTGTGTGTGTGTGTGTGTGTGTGCCTGCGATATTTGCGTGTCTGTTTGTGATAGTGGAGGTGGAATGAGGGCGACGAGGAGCTGACAGCAGCTTCACCGGGAAGGTGTGAGACGACTTAATTGTTTTCTTCTCTGGAGCTAATAAGTCATTTTGAAGTCGTGTGTGTGTGTGTGTGTGTGTGTGTGTGTGTGTGTGTGTGTGTAACCCATTTCCTCTCCGTGGCAAATGTTATCCCGCCATTTTGTGCGTCAGTGTGTAATCAGTGGCATAATTTCAGGCCTCAATATGGAATGTAAATAATAAGTGTCGTGGAATATGCTCGCAGCACCGTCCCTCATCCAAACATCCTGAAGCAATGAGTGTCGGCGATAATGTGGCACCGCATCGATCCCCACAGTAAGTTCCATTTTGGGTCTTGCTCAAGGCCCCTTCGACGGGGGAGGGGGGGGGGGTGTCCTGGCCAAGAGAACAGTCTGTTCATTCAAGTTGTGTTCAAGCAGCGAAGGGACTTTAAACCTCTTTTCAAGTAGCCAACCAGGTATTTCTTCAGCCAGTAAAACTTTCTTTTGTTTCATGATGGCGTCTGGCGTCATCGCAGCGTGTTGAGGACGAGTGTGTGCCAGGGAAACAGGACACGTTTCACAGATGCAACATGTTGTCTAATGCGGACCATGTAGGTTTACGACGTCCGTCTCGACTCGTTTTCTCTCTCAGTCCTGTGTATTTCTTCCTGCATTCACCTTCAACTGTCTCTCTCCCTTCTCCCTTCTCCCTTCTCCCGGCCCCGGAATGGCAGTCCTCTAATTGAATAATTGACTAGTCGGCTGCTCCAGAATTTATTACTTGGGTGGACATTAAACCCCCTATAACACACACACACACACACACACACACACACACACACACACACACACACACACGCTCCTCTGGCCCCGGAGAGCAAGACAAAGAGGGGGAATAAGTGGAGCAGGGGACACATGTAAGTAAGATTTAGGATAAAGGGGGGATTCCGGGACGTGGGGTGAATGTTGCAGGGGCAGATCGATGGAAGGGTCAAGAGCGGGCGGAGAGAAGGAGTGGGGAAGGAGAACCGGATAAACCAAAAAAGGCTGGTTGAGGGGGGTCAGCCCTATGTTCCCACATGTCTAGGACATTTTCAAAACCAGGGTTAGGGTTAGGGCTACTGGATAATAGGTTGGGTGTAATTGGGTAACAAAGTGGGAGGATGGGGGATCAAATCTGATACAAATTTATGAAAAAAGGAAATGTGGGAACAAGGGGCCTAATTTTGAAAGAAATCTTAGAAATGTGGCAACGTAGAAAGGGCGCCGCAATGCAAAACTCTTGCCTGTCTTTCTTTCATATCCTTCTTTCGAAGGATTTACATCTGTATCACAAAGGAAAATGTCGAGAGGACGCTGCCCCCTTGACTACACCATCCACTTTTAAATGTCACGCTATTTATTAGGCGTGTATAGTCGCCCGGTCCTGTCGCGGTTTGATCAAGGACACTGCTTCGCTGGCCGCCGCTGAATTCCAACCCCAACGGGAAAATGTTCCGGCATTCCGCGTTGTGCAGGCGAAATGAAAATCCATCGATTACGCGGCCCGGACACGAGCGGCTGCAGTGGTGCGGCCCGCGGGGACGAGGTGCCGCTGATCCGTCCGCCCTGCCGCACAGCGTGCCTCCTCGCGCACCTGCTAGTATGTAAACTCCACGGAGAACGGACCCGGCCGGCTCCAACCGGGGAACGCTGACGGTGCTAACTACTGCACCGCCGTGCCGCCCTGTCAAATGAGACCCGCCGTCTTTCTTTTTTTTCCCTCTTGCTCTTGGACAATATCTGTCTTTGCCCCCATTGTGTTCCTCTGTCAATCTCGTTCCAGCAGAACTTTTTTTTTCTTTCTCAGGCCATCAGTCAATCTAACACTCTGTCCATCTCCATTCTCCGCAGCCTCTCTCGCACTCTGCCCTTTCATTCGCCTTTTTTTGGGGGGGGAGCGTCTCCGCCAATGTGTCTCTCTCTCTCTCTCTCCGTCTTTCGCTCCGCGGCGGCTCCCAATTCCTGCCTTGCCTCACAGCCCTCCCCTCAGGCCTAGCTTGGGTTTTTCTGTCCATCAGCACTTTGGGGAAAACGAGATGGGAGGGGAATGATGAAAAGAGGAACGAGCGCAAGGCCTCGAGGTAGTGTGTGTGTGTGTGTGTGTGTGTGTGTGTGTGTGTGTGTGTGTGTGTGTGTGTGTGTGTGTGTGTGTGTGTGTGTGTGTGTGTGTGTGTGTGTGTGTGTGTGTGTGTGTGTGTGTGTGTGTGTGCAGCAGACTGCATCTCCACTGGGAGTTAAATCGGCTGTGGGACGGTGGAGGCTGTCGCTGGAAGGCCGACCAACGCTCGTGAAACCCTGACAAAGTGCCGCAGAGCCGGGCTTTCCCCGCTGATGCATGGCCCCCCCGTGCTGTATTGATAAATATTAGAGAGGTAATCCTTTTACATTAAGGTTTTCATTTCAGGGGGGCCGAGCCCCCGCACTCGGCTCCCGTCAATGAGTCTTTGTGGCCGCGGTGGCGCCCCCGGCGCGGCGTGCGGCACGGCCATTATCTCGGGGACAAAGGTTTTTTTTCCTCTTCTTCTTGATCCACAGAGAAGCCGCTGAAAGTGACGGCCGGGGCTCTCGGAGCGTACCGCAACACTCGCAGGGGCGGACTCCGAAACCTTTCACCGACTCGTCTGTAGCCATAGCCGCTGTGGAAGGGAAAGGAAAATGCTGATCTGGCGTGGCAAACGTACAAAACACCTGTGTCATCCGTGAGGGTCAAGTGACCGCAACACTATCTTTGGTCAATGCACTGTGTGTAAGGCCCCACACTGTGGCCCACGCAGGTACAGCATCACCACCTATGTCATTCGATTTCACCTCCCCTGACGGACGCATCGCAGCGACTTGAGGGGTCCGACGTGTGTGCCGCAGGCGTCGTTAGCGATAATGGGACGCCGCGGGACACCGTCGGCGGAGTTTTACTGCCCGACATTCCTCGGGTGCGGCGGAGAAATGAGCAGTCGAGGAACAAAACCTTTTACGGCCGAGCACATGAAGTGTTGGCACAGGGCAAGCGAGAACGACCCTGGTACGAAATGATGCTTATATATATATATATATATATATATATATATATATATATATATATATATTAATTTTTTTGTATAAATCAGTGTGTTCATTGTTGTTCCCACCTGCAGTCAGAAGGCTTGTATGAGAATGACTGTTGCAACGTTTCTCAACCATTTCTGTTTTCAAATGTCGGTCTTTCCCAAGTAGCCTGCGTGCTAAGTGGGTCCAACAAAACCAGTGGAGACCGGTCAATTTACAACATGCACGATGATTATTATATTTTTATTTAAGTTATATAATTAATTATATGAGTCCAACAACTGATTCCACACATCGAGCGCTCCCTCGGTCGTACCCGTCCAGAGACGTCTACGGCGATACTTCACTTGGACGGTGCAGCTTTCCGGCTCCTCCTTCTCCGTTCTCTCGCCGCCGTCGCCATTGCGCTCACGTCGCACGACGCCCACCGCTGACATTCGGGAGTTTCCTCTCTCTCCTCAGAAGGAAACGTTACCTGCACGCTCGCGGCTTTTCCCTCGCGACTGAAAATTGGATTACGCCTTCCAACATAGGAAAAAATATACGTTTTTACGAGCAGTGGCTTAAAAAATTCAACCTGCAGTGGCCGATATAGAACAATATATGTAACTATATATACAGTATATATATATTTTTATTCAGATATGTGACCTGAAAACCGTATCATTGTTGGACCACTGATCTTAATTGTCTGTGATTTATGTTTTTGTGAAGCTACTTCTAAAAGGTGCTTTATAAATCAAATTATTATTATTATTGTTATTAATAAACGCCCCTTCAAACTGAAACTCCAACTGTCCCACGGCGGTTCTACATGGACAGAGAACAAAGGGTTCTCTGTTCCCCCCCCCCCCCCCCCCCCCCCCCCCCACACACACACACACACACACACTCTCACGGAGTGTTTTGTAAAACAAGTGGCTCGACAGAGGCGCCTGTCAACAAAACAGGCGCCCCTCCGCCGCTGGGGTTATGGGCGACAAGTAGCCCTCATGTGGGTCTGTCGGAAAGAGAATCAAGCGCTCCTCAGTGGTGCGCCGGGGACCGTCTGTGTGTGTAATTGCTCTGAGCTGTCAACTCAGTGGTAAACTGAGAGGACCCAATTAAGTCCCGCACACGGGGTGTCTGTGAGCGGATGAGCGAGCGTGCGTGTGTGTGTGTGTGTGTGTGTGAGAGTGAGAGAGACAGGTTGACATGGTAGAGCTTTCATATTAGTCCCAGCGGACTTGTGTGCAGATTTGTCCTGGTGTCTTGTCACTACCTGAGGCCCTCGCTGTGTCGCTGTGTGTCGCTGTGTGTGAGAGTTTGTGAGTGGTAATCAGCGGTCGCCATGTTTTTGGTTTGTTTTTGTTTTTAACCCAATTGGCCGCTGCACGACAGCACCACTCTCTCTCTTTTCCCCCCTCTCTCTCTCTCTCTCTCCCCCTCTCCCCATCACCCCCCCTTACTGTCCTGCGCCTTTCCCATCGGCATTGAGCAGTTTTGGTCGGAGGCCACTTGCGCCGTTAATTAGTGTGTGATCTGCATCTGGATGAGCAGAGACCGGCGTTGCTGCAGGTGCACACGAAACGCACCATTCACTGCGTTTTTAAAGGCCTTTGGGTCCGTCACCCTCAGATCACAGGGGCGTAGCACCAAATTCTGGGCCCTATACATGAGCAGTCTCCGTGCCCCCCCCCCCCCGCTGCTATGATGCTGATTCATTTATGATTCTGTGTGTTGCAATAGTGACTAGCTGACTAACTCCTACTGTATTCAGGTGGTAAATGCTGTCTTCCCTTGGTTTGTTTTCCCTCTCTTTCTTCTCTCTTTCTTGTCTTGTGTACAAGCCCATGGTCGCGTCGTCGTCGTCGTCGTGGAGATAATTTATGCAGACTGCATCATCTGACTACGGGGAAATGGGCATAAAGTTACTGAGCCAAAGTCATTTCCTTTCCAATTGTGCAGTAGATAAAAATTCATTTCGGAGAACAACAAGAAAAAACAACTGCGCAGATGACCAACTGCAGATAATTAACTTTTGTATTTTGTTTTTGTGATTGCCATTAATGAGACGCAAACTAATTAGCAGCCAACGAGCGGTGCTGGGAAGTAACCGAGCGCATTTACTGGAGTAATTACAACTTTTGAGTGTTTCCGTTTTATGCCCAACCGAGAATTCCACGACGCTCCTGAGACACGAACCTAACAAAGGACGTTAGCAGAAGGAAGGAAAAAGACTCCTTGTTAAATCTATCGTCAGCAAACATTTTCCTTAGAAGTTTCAAGTCTTCTTCAATAGAATACGATGTTCATTTTAAAGCACGCTAGACATTGGAACGTGGATCCAGCGTGATTGACAGCTGGTCCGTCCAATCGATGAATGGTTGCGGGTGCGGTCGTAGTCAGACCACACCCCCAATTCTACATCCGGTTGCAGAACAAACCCCCGACAACATGACGCGGGTCAAAACACGAAACTCGAGGCTTCAAAACGGCAGCTCACAAAGCAACGGGTGACGTCACGGTGGGTGAAGGATAAAGCTGCTGTCCAAAAAATGTATGTGGGATTCAAACGGAACAATTTGAAAGATGATCGAAAAATGTTTTCCAGATGTAAGGACGTCAAGATGCAGGTTGGACAGCTCTGAAAAAATATTTGCCATCGATGAAAAAGTCTGAAAAAGCAGAAAAATGCCAAAAAATAACATTTGAAAGAAAGACAGAAAATTACTGAGCAAATGAATTCAACCAAAAACCAAACATGAAGCAATCCAACAAGCAAGGACACGAGAAAAACCAAAGACGGCCGTCACCGCCTTGCGGGGAGAAATCGTTTGGTTTATTTCCCCCCCCCCCCCTCCTCCACATCTTCTCACAACCTTGTTTCGGCTCAGTGAATAAACTATCCATCATTGTTAGCCATCTTGGCATCTTGGCCTATCAGAGAGCCGGGGAGAGGCTGTTTCCAGGTGGCACAGGGCGCGGCGGTGGCTGGCCGGACATAGGGCCAAATTGCCTCTGAAAGATTACTGCTTTAAAACGAGGATGTACATGTGTGTTATGTTAGCCATTGGTGGGTGGGGGTGGGCATCGGAGGCAGGCGCGATGAATTAAAACGTGGAATCTTGTATTCCGAGCTCGGATTTATATTCCATTTCCTGAGTGGTGAAAAAGAGCTGTTGGGTTACCGCGTTATTGAGTCTGACTCGAGAGTGATGTGTGTGAGTGAGTGTGTGTTCGTTCGTGAGTGTGTGTGTGTTTGTGTGTGTGTGTGTGAGTTCGAGTGTGTGTGTGTGTGTGTCTCGATTAATTCACCAAGCCCCATTCTGCTATAAACAGGCAAGATGGAGTGCGTGTTTGTGCTAGAGAGACGTACAACCTCGTTGATGCTGTCGAGTGTTGCAGGTAACATTATTAGTCTGTTTGTTGGGCTTTCACACACACACACACACACACACACACACACACACACACACACACACACACACACACACACACACACACACACACACACACACACAGTATAGGTACATTAAGTATATTTATGGACAGTGAAATGTACATAAAAAAAGGTCCATCAATAACTAGCTCCAGAACATTAGTGTTTTTTTTAACCCCCACTGTATAATTGGTACTTTGAAATTATGATCACGCCGTCAATACGGCCTCGTTGAATACACAGTTTTTCCAGCTTCCATAACATCTTTTAGAGTCCACTTTGTAATTCTGTATTGATTTCTGGCCCGTGTGCACATCTCCTCCCTGGCTGAAATCCATCTGATTCTGTTGTTTACAAATCTCCGAAGCCACAGGCGCAGCGGAGGCAAAACGAGAATTGATAACTATTTTGGGACGTCACCGACAGAGAGAGAGAGAGAGAGAGAGGCGCGATGATGTCAACACGCGGCGCGTTGCGGCGGAGACGCTGCGCGGTGACTGCTTCTTCTGTGCATGAGTCACACGTCGTCCACTGCTTGTGGAGGAGCAGTGCCCTGTGATTGGATCGTGGACTTCAATTCCTTATGGATGATGGATGAGGACTCCGCGCCCTGTACGTGGCACCTAGTACCATCCAATGGGTGAAGGCTGCAGGTGTAGGTAGACGAGCTCTCCGTCAGGTTTCAAAACAACCAAGATGGCGCCGGCCAAGATGCTAAACTCGAGGCTTTATACTTTGAAACCTTGCCACCGAATAACAACCTGGTGGTGGCGAAACATCAGCAAGACTTGAGTATCAAATTCAACAAGCTCCCATATGAGACGAAGAGTGAAGTCAATCTAAATTCATCTTCAGGCATCCAGGCTTAGAGCAGTCTGCTATAAAACAGGAGAGATGGCTTTCATCGTCTGGACGTCACAGCACACCTCCAATAAATCCAAGCCAAGATGACAGTGGCGTGAAGCTTTGCACCCCTAATGTCTCCATGGCAACCCCAGCTGAATCAAAATGATGGAGCTTGATGAGTCTGGTGGGGTTTTTGTTAAAAACCAAACTTCAAACTTCCTTGTTTCTGAAATTGATCAGACTTCTACTGTACGTCTCCCTCCTCCTTTTCCTTTCCTGGTAGCGCCAACAAACACTGCAGATTAGACCAAGATGATCTCATTTGGTGGGGGTTTTTCTGTGTGTACTTGCAGCATCAAAACAATATGCAGCTTCACCTCAGGCAACGGTGTGAAGGTAACGAATAGTGGCTTCTAATGGAATAATGTGCTGAGGAAGGCCAGCGACACGAAAACAATACTCTTACGTACACTTTAAAATCGGATATTGGTTTTCCCACGGAGACAAAGCCGTGGGTACGGACACACACACACACACGAACACGATGGTGTTTTCTTTCTTTGACCGACTTCACTCCAGCCAAACTGTTGAAGTTGTTTGGCCCGAGGAGTCGTCCACAGCGACGCCTCCAGAGGTCGCGGGTAAAGTGCAGAGGAAGGAAACTTATAAATTGGCGGTTGAGGGAGGAAGACGGCGGAACAGAGCGAGGGCCGATCAAGGTTAAAGTTAAGCAGAAGATCTTCCTGAGATTCCTCTACTTCTGTAACTGAGCCGGGTGTTCAATCACACCTGGAGTTGGGTTTGTGGGGAAGGTTTGTTGTATTTTTCAAACTTCTCTTCCCCCCTTTGGGTCCCACCAACCTTTTACAAGTGAACCAGGACTCGTAAACACTGACTTAACTCGAAGGGGAGGGTCAAGATGTTGAGCCTGTTTGTTTTCCTGTTACTTAGCAGGATAACTCCCCCAAAAAATCTGCCCACACACTTTTGTGATACACAAAAAGTTATGTAATGGGCCGATGACAATGTTATTTTTTTTGGTCCATCGAACATGAAAAGAAAACAGAAGAAAGTGTTAATCCGTTTAACGTGAAACCAGCTAAAGATTCCATCGAGGTCTACCGACTGTATGTACGTATGTCCCATTGTTCAAACCTTTTGTGGGAACATCAACTGGTGCGTGGACAATTCTAATCATCTTCTTTTCCCCTTTACTTCTGTCCAGCACCTATAGTGCTTGTCAAGTTTGGATGTGCGTGCCTGTGAATACTCATTGCAAAGACAAGACACACCGACTGACCCAAACCCGGGAAACCGACTGTCAGAAGCAACATCATCATCACCGCCATCTGACATCAGATGCATCGCCAAAGAGAAACGGTGTCGGCCGTCGTACCAGAGAGATTGTTGTGATAGAGGCATCCAGTAAACATATGGCCCTTTTAAGGATGCTATAAAAATGTAAGGATGTTATAAAAAAAATGATGGGAATTGATAGGAACCTGCATTAATTAACAATGTTCCCACTTATTGTCACAATTTATTATCTCTGCTAGTCTCACCTAACTTGTTTAAATGGAAGAACTCCCAAGAGGAGGTTTTCTGCGCACAAACAAATTCTGCGGACGACGTCCAACTGCGGTGCCTTTCATCCGGCGGGGAGTCCAGACGCATCGTATTTATTCTGTATTTTCTTTTGGTATCTTCCTGCAGTTTGCTCACCTGTCCAGTCGCATCACCCTCTTACTTTCGCCCCACCCCGTGCACAGCCGTCACGGGAGATTGACATGTTTGTCACTGGGTAGAGGAGCAATCAAACCACTTTCCACGTTGCCAACTCTTGCGGGCGATAAAAGGGAATTAAAGGACGTGCTCTGTTGGACCGATGGACGCCGCCTTCGTTCCGAAAGCGAACGCTCGTGAGGTTCTAGGCGCGCCGCTTCCCCCGCCGGTCTCGTCTCCCACGCTGCTCTCTTGCAGGAGCGCGTTCGGGGATCACGTCACGTGAAAGTAATGAAGCGATAATCTCGGAAAAGGCAGTTATTAAGCAACGCGCTGCAATGTCAGGAGAGTCTTTAAAGACGTAACGTGCACCTCGAGTTGTCGTTTTTGTTGTTGCAGTTTCCCTGCTATCATCTCCCTGCTCTTACAGATATATCCGGGACTCCGCTGAAGAAAAATTAGGTGGAAATTAAAGTGTCGAGTTTTCCCCAGATGGGATTTAAAGTTCTGTTTATCTACTCGGGTGAACATTTAGCCGATAATGTTCCCGTCCCTCCCCTCCAGCCTCCCTTCTTCTTTTAACCTCTATAAATATATTATAATGAGATTTGCCCACCAAATATATACCTTTTATTTTGTATCTTCAGCCAGCGTCTGGCGCTCCCTCCCTCCTCATTTCCTACTGTCTCCTCTCCCTAATCTAAGATTTATTCACACGCTCCTGTCTTCTTCTTCTTCTTCTTCTTCCTCTAGCTGTTTCCCATCACTCTCTTTCATCTTTCCCTCTGCCCCCGTCCATCCCTCCCTCCCTCACCGCCCTCATAAAATTGACGTCTAACTAAAATCAACCGTTTCTGTCGGGACTGCTCTTCTGTCTTCTCCTTTCTATTGTTTGGTCCATTTCCATCTATTGAAATAAGTGTAGCCATCTTATCCTGATATTGGCTTAATATATCTTATTTCTTCTCCAGACTCTCTCTCTCTCTCTTTTAGGTCTTTTTTAATTCATAAGAGGAAGAATTTCAGCAGCTCACCGGGGAAAGAGTCACCTTATCGGTTCTCGCCGTTCACTGCATATTAAAATCGACGTAGACTTCAACTAACTTTATGACGATTATTATCCTTTATCTGTTTCTTGTCTCACCAAGGAGTTTTTTTCTAAAAGCTCATTACTTATCCATGACTCCATCTGTCCTTTATCTCCTTCTCTTCCCCACCGTTTCCCCTCAACTTCAAATTAAAAAATCGAGTCACGTTTCGTCTCGAACAACAGAAAAAACTGGAGAGGCTTAATTCATCCATCCATATTCTCCAAACTAATGGGAAACAAAGTCAGTGTTATCCCGCAGCGCGATCTGTGGACATTAATTAACTCTCCCATCTTCCTCCTCTTCTTCTCTCCCTTAAATTAAACATCAGGTTGTGATATTGACAAGCGGTACTTTACCTTCTCTCCGTTCTCGCTCTCTCCGGTTATGTCCCCGTCCAAACCTTGCGACTGGATTTGATCACGAGCGACAATCCATTTTTATCAGGCGCCACGCTCTTTGCGTGTAGTGGATCGGTTTGGACCAATCATCGTCCTTCGAGGGAGGAACTGCTGGCAGCAATGCGGCCAACTGTCCGTCAACAACGGTGGTTAGTGGTTAGCGTAGATGCCGCTATGGCAACGGCGACATCAGAACGGAGCAGCGTTCCTACGGTGAAAGAAGAGCAAAGAACGAAAGTGGCTTTTTGGAGAAGATGATCTCGCCCGTCTCCCGATTGGCTGCAGTCGCTGGTGGACGCTGATAGACAGATGGTTCCTCCAATCACCTGCCAAGGAATTTCTGGAAAAGGCGCCTGCCCCCTTTCCAAACAGTTCTTAACGAAACCGTCCCCGGTGGTTCGGTGTAACGAACCATCTGGTGCGCGTGGTTCGTCCTGTCCAAAACCAGCTACGACATGTGTAACCAGTCTCTTTTTTCTTTGGGAAACACTGCAGTTTCATCGGCTGCCCGTATTCTGCCCGATCTCTACCAGATTCTAACTTAGGTCAATTTTAAATAACCGCTAAATCTGTGACACACTTCAGCTGCACAAGACATCCCTCCATCTTAACTCTTACGCAGACAGAGATCATAGATTGTCTTGTTTTTGTTTTATAGTATTGCCTCCATTATTATCTGATTATGGAAAAATACCACCGTATCTATTGCTGGAATTAATGAACGCCACAATTTTAAGTTTGTCTCCGTGTCGTCCCCTTTCCCACATTTCTCGGCCTCTCATTTTCCTTTCTTCCGAGGAAAGAATGAAGAACATGGATTGTGCTGTATTCATTCCCCCTCCTCTGCTCCGTCCCGCCCCATCTTCAGGTTCGGCTTGTGGTCCTTCCTTATCGATACACTAATCTCTACCGGGTGGTTGTTCTGGTTTAGGGGGGACGACAATGTTATTCCTTCCACATTGTTATTGGACGATAATTGACTCAACTTATCTTCTCCACCGCCTCTTCCCAGTCTCCCAGCCTCAGCCTGATTAATTCACGCCTGCAGTAAGTGCCGGACCTGTGGAGAAATTTAAAATCATCTCAGTGTCTCCACTTCTCCCCCCTTACTCTTACTTCATTTTTTAATAATCCCCTCCAAGTGATTTCAGGGATGTAGGTTCCCTTCACCTGCATTATGATCGTGAGTTGACAAAGACACACAAACGTGAGGGAAATGTTGCCACATCTTTGTCCGACATCTTTTCTGGCCTTCTGTACAAAAAACCCTGTATCAGCAGCTTCTCCGGGGAACACACGTACATGTCGGGGAGAACGTCTTGCTGTTTCGAAGCCAATGTCACTGATTACAAGCGTCAGGAGCGTTTGCTTTTTTTTGTCCTTGTTAAATTTGTTAAAAATAGGTTGGAGGAAACTGCCGCTGAACTCCTCCAGCGAACCCCTCTTCAAATCAGCCGTGTGAGTTCACCCCTTCCGTCTTTGTTTGCATGAACCCGCCGCCTCCGACACTTGAATTACAAACGCACGGGTTTGACGTGTCCTGTCAAACTCCGAACAGACCGCCTGGCTCTTTGGATATTTTAAACTAAATTGTCATTATGAAGTGTATTATTGTGCGCACCTCAAATCAATTTGGTACTTTGCAGGTTTGTGTGAGCTCTGTGTTGAAATGAAAAACAGCCCACTGTGTGCTCCCACGTCCTTGATTCACGCCTGTCTGAGAGATCGAGTCCTCATTTGCGAGTATTTGTGATCTGAGAGCGGCAGGGATTAGTCCTTCAACCTGGATATAAGTTCTGCTTGCTTTGGGTTTTTTAAAACAGGTTTCTGGTTAGATGCCTGAAATGAGGCCGGTGGTTGGACTAAAGGCATTTGAATTTTTGGATTATATGCAATAAAATACATATCGACCATATGAACCTATCGACTCACTTGTCACTAAGCTAGCGTTAGCTTTTTGTTGCTGATGAATTGTTAGCATTAAGACTACAATTAATCATTAACCTGGTTATCATTTGTGACGATTATTTTGCCAAACAAAGCATAGACACATCATAAAAATAACAAGTTTAGTTTTTTGATGCCTAAATATATCATCACTGTAGCGCTCTTCATAACAGTAATAAAGTAATAATAATAATAAATTTCATTCATAGAGCACTTTTCATTGCTAAAAGCAATCTCAAAGTGCTAAAATATAAGAGTCATAAAGTCACATACTTATGATTTTTTGTTTTTCTATTTGGGATTGTATATTTGTTACGTGGAACTTTATTGATATTCCTGTATTAATATCTGATTGGTCATGGGTCTTAATCATATTTTAAATCCTCCTACTCAACTTTTTCTTATTAAATTAAATGTATATGTAATTTGCAACAGTGAATACATTTTTATTAGACAAGATTTTCTATCGGCACAATCACATGTTGCAACTGAATCGTCCATCCAATCCGTCCTTCTATAAATCAGATACATGCGTATGTTATGGATCTCTGGCTTCCTTACTGTTCAATAGAGACACAATTTCTCACATTTAGTTTGATCTTTGACTGTTCTCATGTTTCTAACTCACCGAGACGCATTATAACCACGCGAGATGTGTGGCAAAAGCAACCATCCAACGAAAAGCCCGAGAAAAAGTTTCGGAGCAAAGGCACACGTGGCAGGGAGATGGTTAAAAAGCATCCAGGTCATGTTCACTCAGCATGTGCCATCAATATACTTTTGGGGATTTTGGGGGGTGGTGGTGTCCTCTGCTCTCCTGTAACGGAGAGCTGCACTCAGCCTTGCAACATGTCTTCACTGAAGCAAGTTATGAGATTTGGGCTGGAATTGATTAGAATGATGGAAAAGGGGGGACAAAGGTTGGCCCAGGTCAATAGAAAAAATAAAAAATCTCTATATATATTTATTATTATTATTTTTTATTTCATTTATTTATATCACAATTTCAAAATACAGATATATAAAATATTGGTTTATTACACCTACAAAAACAGGAATTGGCAAGAATGGACAGCGAATGCATCGCTTGAATTTGATTGCATACTTCCATATAAGTGTGGTACATAATGCAATTAAACAATTACCGTGCCACAAAACGAGACGAACAGACCTCTATTTTGCCTCAAGAGGAAATAATAAGTAGGTGATACGCAGATAATAAGCACTGCAATGTCTCGCACTCGTCCTGTTGCGAAAGTTTCTCCGAGACATCATTAATCTGAGGGGTAAAAATAGTCCTTATCACGACGCCGCTCTCTCGTAGAAGTGAAACATGAAATACGGTAATACGTGGAGGGCGCCTCTACATCAGTCACACTCTCCTTTTCGCTCGTCAGTGATCAGGCTCATTTCTGACGGTTAGCATTTTTCAGACTCCGTCTCATCATCCACGTCGGCCGTATTTCCTTGGCTGTTTGGCAGATCCTCTCCATGATTCATTTCTGTAATAGAGACGCGAGGAGATGATATGAACTCATTTTCTAAGTTGCTATAAATCACGTGAGAAGTGAGAGTCACTTTCTCATAGACTTGTATAGAAACACATTTCTTATGCGTAAGATTTCGAACCAGTGGAGTCGCCCTCTGCTGGTCATCCCAGAGTATACCGGCCGCTTACAGGCACTTCTGCAAATGGCTTCATTTTCTGGACCTGGCGACAGCGTCCATTTTTAAATACAGCACAATCTTTGGTCTGCACTTTTTTGGTTTAACCTGAGGCCATTCTGTCTGAGAGCATTTTTGTCGGAGGCCGTTCCGTGTCACGTTGGACCGTGCAATTCCACCGGCTCGACAAAGGTTTTCCTTTTCCCTGGTGCTTTTACATCTGACACCGGAGACCCGACTCTGACAGCTGAGGGTGTCCTATTACGCACGTATGACAGTGCAAAGGCCTGCATGCCTGATACCCAAGGTGAGCCATCTCTCAGCTCTGTTGGGAGCTGTGAGCGACTTTGTTCCCGACAGAGTTTGGTTCCATTTTCCTCGACTCCCCTTCAAGACGAACGAGTCACTGCAGATCACGCCGCAGTCGTAACTGACTGATCAACTTCATCACATTATCATCGTTATGGGAGAAACTTATGTTCGCCGTCCAAAAGTAAAACAAGTACAAAACGAGCCAGAGCCATATGACTAGAGGTAAAAGAAATGCACTTAATGATCCTGGCAGAATCTCGGGATGAAGCATCTGCCCATTGCCATATTTTACTGCCAACTCAGGCTTACAGACATTACGCAGCACTTGGTTACTTCAAAAGTTATAATCCAAAATCACATTCATATAGTGGTGAGATATAGTTGTTATAAGGCTCATTCCAAGTCTGAGATCGTGTTCCACACACACACACACACACACACACACACACACACACACACACACACACACACACACACACACACACACACACACACACACACACCAGGGGAATTTAAAAAAGAGAAAATCAATGTGTGGGGACGTAATGACTTGAAAACACACACGCACACACGGAAAACTACAACTTAAGAAAACTATCTGTATCAGAAATTCAATCATCTGAGTAAATGGAGCTTAACTACTTAATGGGAAGAACCAAAGGTGGTAATTATGGGGGGAAATGATTTGATACGCCACTCTGCGAATCAATGAATTATACCGCAACTCATAATTCTTTTAGTAAATCAAAAGACAAAGAGAGATTTGTGAGCTGGAGAATGTGGAAACGTAAGAATAACAATGACTTGACAATGACAACGGTCAGAAATAACACATTTTCAGCAGTTGTTCCTGACCCTTTAAAACATTCAGGGTGATTAAGATTTTCATATTCATTGGTCATGATGATTATTGAAGAAGTGTGCGCATGAGTTGAAAGATGATTTTTTTCATCTCATTGCTTTGAGGAGTGAAGTTCGACCCGTAACAAATGATAATAATCAAAGAGAAATAACCCAAATTAAAATTATTGATTACGCGTTCTTTTTAAATAACATTAATTTATTTTTATGACAGTTAGAGATAATGAAGGATGGAAAAAAATTGACGGGTAAAATTAGTGAAAAATAAAGAACTTCTGTTGACATCCAGCAACTTACAGTAACGGCTGCAGGAAAGCGAGGGAGAGGGAGAAACGGAGGAGGCGTGGACGAATGGCAGGGGGAGAATTCAAACTGCATGAAGCTGATGGAGCAATGAAGAAGAAGGAGCCGGAAAAGAAATGAGAAAAACGAAAGGGGTTTAGGCTGAAAGGCAGATAAAGAGATTAGAACAGAAAAGTGAGAAGCTGCAATAATTCAGGGTGGTAATTCAGCATTGAGCAGAGGTGCAATCTGTCACATACATTTCTGACTGAGCGGCTGCCGGCTTCTCTAAACCGTCCTCCATCTGCACCTTATCGCTCGCTTTACATCCCACCTCCCTGCTCTTTCCCTTTCGTAAAGAAACTGACATGACTTGCTGCATGATTTTTTATTTTTTTTTTGGCTTTGCCCAAAATATACAGTACGGTGGATATTGAAAGGATTTCAGGTAGATAAATGTTTCGGCTTTCGATGTATTCTGCTAATGCTGACGACCTTTAAATAAAACTACCCAGTGTCTGGGTGTTAACTCTCTGGAAAGTGTAGTGCAGACAGGCCACGGCAATTCATTTTTAAAGGTGACATATTATGCTCATATTCAGGTGCATCATTTTAAATCTCGGCTGCCGCTTGAAAAGGTTGACATGCTCTGATGTTCAGAAAAGGCATCAGTGTTCTCATACCGCCCATTCCTGCAGCTCCTCTTTTCAACCTCTGTCCAAAACGGCAGGGTTTCTGTTTAGCCCCGCCCTCCTGGTAAACCCCAGTCTGCTTTGATTGGCCAGGTGGCCCAGTCTGTTGCGATTTGGTCAAACGATTTCAAAAATGCGTAGGAAATGTCACGCCCCTTCACCAGAGATTCTCAGATTGCAGGCGGGGTTAACTCAGAAGAGTCCAACTGTGACATCACAGTGGGCCAGAAATCTGAACCAGTTGTTCAGAGCTTCAGGCTGTAGGGTTTAGCAGCTCACAAGAAAACGACAGGGTCGTCTTTCTCACAGTTTGTGGGCCAGCTGGCTCCACAGATACACACATTTATGTGCAGAAATACTGAAAACGTTTGCATAATGTGTCTCCTTTATTAACAAACAACAACGAGGCAGTGATTTACTGCATCCTTCAAGTACAAGCAAGGTGCGGGCTAAAGGCCAGCGGGGCTCGACTCACCTGAAGTAGATCTGAGGGGAGAGAGTCCAGCTGGAAATCCGAAAGGATTTGGAGACCAATTTTCTTCGAACAGCTCTAAGAACTGAAAGAGAATAAGAAGTGCAGAGCCAGAGCTGATACAGAGGCGGAATCATGTCCACTCTTCACAGACTCACACAGAAGGCCAGCTGAGAAAGAGCAGGATGACATTGGCAGAGAGTTCAGAAATAATCATGAGCAATAAAGACATCCAACACCGGACACCTTCAATTCAAATTTGGGGTGACGCAGAGAGACAGAGGTCCTTCAAAATGAAGGAGGCAATGAAGCTCAACAGCAGCCGCACAAAGGGGCCGGAAAACAACCTCGAACACTCATTGCCTAAAGGTGTGTGGACAAAGACGCCGCAGAGTTTCGTTCACGGGCAGATCTTGTATTTGAGAGAGCTCAAACTGAGGAAGCTGCTGAGGACGTTGAAACTCTTTAGAAGCACAAGGAGGATGCCAAGAAGACAGCGGGAATGTCCCAGGGCGTCCCATCGAGCCCAGCTGGAGGAACACGGACAGGAAACCAGCAAACTGCACTTAAAAAGGCAGAAGATCTGCTGGAGACCAAAAATCCAACTGGACATTGAGAGAGATGAGATAAATAAGCTGATTGCAGCTCTGAAGGAGGCACAGCAGCAGTTGAGGACTGCAGATCTCAAGTAGCAGGAGGATAGTTCTTTTTACCCAGGCACACATGTAGCCCAGTGGGAGATGGGGGACACAGTGGAAAAACAAGTTTGAGGGCGTCGCTGACGAAGGTCGAAGAGCAGGTGGAGGGCGACCCGCGTCTCCAGCGGCCGCGGGTAGAAAAACCTCCCTGTCGGATTGAAATGGAGAGTTCCGGAGCGTCCAACGTGGCTCGCCTTTAAAAGCTGAGACAGGGGAGCAACCAGCTCACAGCATCGCTACACGAAGAGAAAGAAATGCTCGGGGAGCAACTGTCTCCCGATCACGACCGAGAGGAAAACCACCGTCCTGGAGGAGATGGAGCAATCACAAGCTGCGGCTCAGCTTGGCCAGCGGGAAAAAGAAAAAAACCTTGTGGCCTGCTCCGAGGAAGATTGAGCACCAGCCGGAGAATCATTGCATCCATTAGCATCATCATAATTAGCATTTATTGTAGCAGACAGTATCATCTTTCTGTGATATCTAGGACCAAGACTATTTAAGTTCCCCAACGTGGCACAAACACAAAAACATAAAACACTGAATTGTAGCACTTTTTTTTAATATACCCCAATGTAATTGAATTGACCAAACAAACATCTAGTTCAGAAAGTAAAAGTATATGATATTAAACATTCAAAGACATCTATATTAAAAACACTTGGCATTTACTTCAGGTTTATCTAATTTCACAGCATCTTGTGACCGTTCCAACGCGTTTCTTTGCCGCAAAGCTTTGATTTTTTTTTTCTGTTTGAAAGAACAATGAAGAAATAAAACATGAAACCAATTGAAACAGAGGGAAAACAGTCAAGGGCAACTTGACCCCTTGTGGCCGTTCAATAATCAATGCACGCCTGGATGCCCATAACAGAGACCCCTTAAAAATATGTTTTATGTAGAACATAATTGTTTCTTTGTGCAAGCGGTTGCATGGACTTATTCGAGCGTAAACATAAAGAGGTGAAAGGAGTGGAAACAGGGGATGTGTCTGCAGAGGAAAAATGTAATAATATAAGGGGAAAGAAACAGGAAAGACAGACGGAGTGGACGGGATGGAGGCAGGGAATGAGAACAAAAGATGAAACTGAAGCGAAGAGGAACAGAACTACCGTTGAGGGATTTTGGCCCTTTGACACGCAATATCTATCTCTGTGAAGAAAACTGGAAGGCATGACACACTGGTGATGGTTTCACCTCCACACACACACACACACACACACACACACACACACACACACACACACACACACACACACACACTGAGAGACTTACACAAAATAATGCCCGGAGCACACGGCCGTTCACGCTCCGACACACACATACACATTACAGAGGACAGACACTGTGTTGGACGCAGACAAAACACACCGAGCTCTAACGGGCCGAACATGGCAGGTGGTTCCAAACTGAAACAAGTGACTGCCCTTTGTCTGACCTCCGGAGGAGAGGGGAGAGGCAAAAACATGCAGAGGAAGCGAAGAGAGGAAGGCTGCCGGCCGCTGGTGTCTTTATTTTTACTTTTTATATTCTCTTTTTCAAATTCCAGACAGGCAGAGACGGGGCAAAGCTGTTTGATTTTCGTTTGTTTGGATAGAGGCTCACGGCAAACGTTCAAGATTTCAAAAAAGAAGACGGAATAAAGCGCTTTGCCGCATATGTACAGAGTGTTGTTCAGTTACCTTCACGTGGGTGCAACTCGTGTCAAAGGTTGGACATCCGGGCGATGTTGTGCATCTTCTGGCAGCCGCACTGGACTGCGCACCTCACACAACTGGGGCAACGTAGCTGTGGCAAAATGTAGATATAGACTGTTAATACCCTCTGACATAACATCAATACTGGGATAATTTTGAGGTCTGAAGTTGGTTTGATGAAGTATAACGGATATCCTGGGGCATCCGAAGAACATGAGATTCATTTTGGGAGTGGAGCGGAATATGTGCCACTAATAATTCTGATGAAAATAATTTTCGCCACTATACATCTCTATTGTATGTTCAGCTGCTAGTGTTTTCGTGGCGTTTTAAGGAAGATGGGCTATTTGTGCAGAAAGTTTTATGGCTTCTGTTGAGCTGAATAAAACAAAATACGAAAAATAAACTGATATATATATATATATATATACACCCGCAGCCTGCTGATTTATTTCTCCGTCGCTGTGGAATATAAAGTCTCCAAATCGGACTTGGCGGACAGAATATTGGTAATGTTTGTCAGGGAAAGCGTGACTCAACACTGTCCATATTTCACAAGCAGATGGGAAAACCTAGTCCCCTCATTTTTATGTGTAATGAACTTTCTATTTTTTTTTTTTTCACAAGCAGATATGTGCTCTACCAAGGGAAATAATGGAGATATTTTTTTACATGATTATGTAAAGGGCTGAAATGGAAACAGACAGTTTGACACCGAGAAAGAGCGAGGGGATTGGTTTGCGCTTCAATCCTTCAATCCAGCTTCAGTCCAACAATGATTGTTGGAATAATATAGCGAAGTAGTACTAGTTTAAAGATGTAGAATGTGGGAACATTTCACTAGATGAACCTGCAATCTGGCTTTGGCTGTTAAAAAAAATATGATGTCACTTCAACACAGACCTTAAATATCATTTTTGAAAACTGCTGTGGTCAGCAGCGGCAGGTCGGTTCTACCTGTAATCTTTAAACCAGTTGGAGTTTAAGTCTAAACTTCCCCCAAAAACTTTTGTTGCTTGGCAAATGTTCGCCAAACTTCAGCACTGCATAGGGTCACCGGGGTCAGACGGGTCTGACCAAACTCCCGCCTCTGCCCATTCGGCTGCTGGCGTTTTTCATTTTCCGAAGCCCAGAAAATGCTGGCCAGTGTCAAAACCGTGTGTCCTCTCCGAGGAGCCCTTGAGCTTGGCCTGAATGTTATATCATCATCATTCAACATGTTCGCGAAAGGGAAGAGCCTTGTGGCATAACACACTTTGGCACCCCGAAGAGCAGCGCTCGAGCGCCCACGTGAAACGCATTCCCCCCAAGAGCGTCTGAACAAGTGAACGTTTTGTAGTAGTCACTGCGTGTTACTGCACATGTTCAAGCTATCGGGTTGAGTATAGTTCACACGTGAACCGATATGGTACCGGTAACAGAACCTTCGGAATCAGTGCTGGTGTCCACCGGTACTTTAACCTCTCTGTTGATATCACACTTGCATTTTATTGTTTTGTTGTTCATACTGTACCATTTCCCTCTAAATAGTATACAATTCATATTCTATTTGTCTTCATACTATTGTTTCTAGTCACGGTTTAAGCAGGCCGCATACAATTACAAAGAATGGAATTTTGAATGCAGTTATCCAAAGATGCCAGTACAAATGCTAAGCCAATGACAACCGTGAAACCAAAGATAAAAATGCATCAACAACAAGTCAATCCAAACAGCTAATTCATTACCGGAAGATGGTGATGAAGCTGTTAAGGACTTACTCAATACTTCACCCTCCGATGGAAGGTTCGATTTTATGCGCTGGCTACGTTAGCTCGCGGCCGCTGTCTTTCGTTTGGGTTAGATAAGTTGCGCTGGCCCGCTTTGCAATCGCAAAAATTGCTCTCCGCAATCTGGTACTTTCTCACCCACTGAAATTTGGTAGTGTTTAATTTAACGTGAATTGGTACTTGGTCGTACCGACGTAATTCCATCTGTACCCTTGAAAGCACCGAGTTCTGTACCCAACCCCAATAAAAGCACATAAACATGTACAGCAAAAAAACGAACACGCAGCAAATTATGACAGTTTATATGCACATTATACTGATAGAAGTGTTTTCACCAAAACGACCAGTGAACTCTGAATAAGTTAGATCGAAACTATTCTGATGTCAATGTGCAGGACGACAGGAGCGTTTTGTTTTTTTTTTTAATAAAAGAAGTCACTCCACTGGACCGATACACATCAATCCGCATTCAGGCCACACGGAGCGGCGGCGAAAAATTCCCATGGTTTTTGACTTTTAAGTGTCCGTGTGATTGGACAGCTTGAGCCGGTGATTGCCTCAATGTAAATTTGCATAATAAAAGAATAATCTAGATCTGGGCTTCAACTGTTGCGATAGGTAGAATTGGTCTTTTGGGGGCTGGAACACAGGGCGCATACTAAAGAAACTGACCTTCAGCATCCATATTTGCCCGTACTCTTTTTTTTTTTAACACGCTTTACATATCGCATTATTTTTTCGGCCAAAATTGAACGCCTCGGAGTTTAATCATCCCTTGTCGTGATGGATGCTCATGTGAATGATATTTCCAAGTTAGGAAATAGTGATTGCGGTTAAATTCCATGTGATTTGATCTCAGTAATAGGCACCTGGTCCATTAGCAGAGAAACCCAATATCATCTGGGTATGGAGGAGTTATAATTTTAGCACCGTATTAGCTTCGGTGCTGTGATGGGGCTTTCTTTGTGTGTGTGTGTGTGTGTGTGTGTGTGTGTGTGTGTGTATTCACATATTGACCGGCGCAGCCTGCGGCGATGCAGGATATGTTTTATGGCGTCACAATAGAGTCTTGCAGTATACCTGTCAGCGGAGCACTCAGGCAGAGAACGACATCAGTGCGGCTGTAAATACATCCCGGAATCTTATAAACAGACAACAACTTCAGTGGAGCTGTAAATATATGTCTGCATGAGATAAACAACTCTGCTTCTGTTTTTTTTCTTTTCTCTCCCCGTAGAAGCAAAGTGAGAGGAGGGGGAGACAGACACCGAGAAGCGTCGCGGTGTGGTATCTTTGCTTTATGCCTGTTGGCTGGACGGAGCGCGGTCATGGATCTCCGTCCGTGTGTCCTCCACAGATTTGTCTGAATCCTGACGCCGTGCAGAAAAAAAAAAGGGGGGGGGGGGGGGTAGACAGATGGACGGTGTGTGGAGCCAGCACCAGCTCCCGACAACACATCAGCTCCCCTACATACTGTGGAGTTGGCCCGCGACCAGACTGAACAGAATCTGGCTGCTGTACTCCCGTGCACGCGGACCTGCTGTTCCGTTTAGCCGGCGAACACACTGGAAGTGTCAGACACAGGTTTTCCGGAGTGGCCCATCTGTTCTCGATGGCCGAAAGAAGAAAATGAAGGAAAGATACAAATAAGACGTGGAGCTATGAAGTAGCTGACTAGGACTTTGACTGAACCGTTGTCCGACTATTACGTCACTTGTCTTTTAGCATGAAATCCGGTAAGGTATGTTCCATATGTCTGGAGAAAACCATCTACATAGGAATAGACAGGGGTCCCCTGCATATCTGAGGCACCTCATGCATAGGACAGCTTCCATGGTTTTTGACTTCCTGCCAGGGTCTAAGCACCAAAGTCTATTGCTCCTGCTCACGATACATCTAATTTATTTCTAATTTACTAACTCCTTATGAATATCTCTTGATTAAAATGTTTACTGTGGTCAGAATTTAACATGCAAGACTTCAGACAAATTATAGTTGTTTTGAATCTCAGACAATTTAATAAAACAATTTGCATACACTTTTATGCTATTTTCATTGGGCATTTGTATTTAAAAAATTAGAGAAATAACTTAAAGAAAGTCTTTAAAAAACAAAAGGGGAAAAGTAAAGTGCTTGTTTAATGCAGGACACATGACAACCACATGTCACAGCAGTGAATGGAAACAGTTCAAAAGCAATAAAAAGGTTTCAAACAGACCTAAAGTACAGGACGCTCACGCAGTGTAAACCACATTAATACATAATGAGTAAATCATTCGCTGGGATTACTGAGGACAAGAGAGTCGGTGGAGGTGAGTCAGGGATAAAGCCTGCAAGTCAATGTCAAGAGACAAGGTGGTGATGAAGTAATAATAAGAAGAAAGAAAAAAAAACTTTGAAAAGAAAGTTCCAGATTAATTAGCACTGTTTTGGGCTCAACTAAGCAAAGCTAATGGAACCTATTCACTCTTTCTTTCTGTCCCACTCTCTTTCTTCTCCATCTCTCTCCGCCCTCTTGCCTTCCATTCTCCCCGTTCCTTCTTCACTCCATTCACTCACCGTATCCCTCCATCCCTTTTTGTCTCAGCCTTCCTTTCTTTCTCCATCCATTACTTTCTCTCTCTCTCTCTGTCTCCGGCCTCCCTTTTCTTCTCTCCTCTCCTCTCTCCCTCAGCCCTGTCCTCCTTCCTTCTGTCTCTCCCATTTAAAATATATTGGGGTTACTTGGACCATGAAATTAAAATATAAGTGAGTGTCATTACTATATATTTCCAATTCTCTGGAAAGAAAGAATGAAAAATAAAATATATATATATATGAAGTGCCATTTTAGGCAAAGGTCAGTTGGAGGGCAGATTAACATTCAAAAACTTGTTTTAATCAATGACGCAAAAACCTTAATAAGACCCTTTAAGGGTAATTAGAGTTGTTCTGCGACACTCTAGAAACCCTAGAGTGGAAAGTACAACCTTTAAATTCCTCCACTGTATCTTAAATAACAATTCACACTTTGCTTTTGAAAGGTTTGACAGATGGAAATCAATTTCTTTTTCTGGTTTTCTTATTGTCTTCAGATCTGCCTTTAGAAATGAGGCAGCTATCCCTTTTCCCGTGGTTTAAGTTTTGTGACCTGTCTATGTTCACAATTACCCCGGCAGGCAAATATTGAATACAAACTGTGACTCCACATATAAATATCTCTACTTCAAGCGCCTCACGTCTCCTGGGGTCTTGAAAATCCGTGGAAGTGACCACACGTAAAGGAAGCGTTGTACATCTGCGTCGGGTTAAAGGACTGTTTTCTCTCCTCTCTTCCCTTCCTCTCCATCTTCATGCATGACGTGAGGCACTGTGTGCTTTCGCGGTGTTCATCGCTGGTTGCCATGAATGTATATGACCATTAAACAGTGCAGGATATCCGGTTTATCATCCGCTCATTTCCTGGCCGGACAACCACCAAAGGAAAAACAAAGGAGGGAAGAGGGCAAAAGAGAGGGGGAAGAAAAGACTGAAGAGGGAAATAACAAAACCTCTGTGTCATGGTCAAATCGACGGTGAAAAAAAGGGGGAAGAGATCGGGACGGAGAGATCAGGAGTGGGACGGGGCCATCGGGCATTCAAGTCGAGTCGGGAGCTTTCTTCTCTGCAGACTCCCGAGGGGAGAATTAAGGGTGAACTGGCCAACACATGGAAACAGTGTCTCTCTCTCTCTCTCTCTCTCTTCCTCCGGGGTCAGACCATATGAGAGTGACTGACAAGATGCAGTCACTCCTGCCTTTCTTCATTTCCGTCTCTTTGTCGGAGTCCCTCACTTTTCCCCCTCCGTCTACCTTTTCAACTTTGCCAAGAAAAGCCCAGACTTAACTGGCGGCCCCGTGTCTGCGAGCCGCCTTTTCCCCCGTCTCCGGCTCTGCCTGCAGCGGCTAGGGGATGAAACGTGTTGAATGGAGCAAACAGGAAGTACAATACTAACTAGCAAGAGGGCCTTCGCCAGCCTGATCCTTCGGAGGCTGCATTTGAAGGCTGATCGAATCGGTCAAATCGGCAGGATTAGCCTGTCCCATTTCAAATACTTCTTAAAGGAGACAATTGATTCTCATATTCAGGTTTGTGGTTTTAATTTGGATGACTACTTGAAAAGGTTTACATGATCTTATGTTCAGTAAACACATCAGTTTCCTCGTATTGCATCTGCTCTTACCAGCCTCCGTCTGAAACGCTTGGTTTTAGCGCTTGTCCCTTTAAGGCCCACCTCCCGATAAAGCTCAGTCTGCTCCGATTGGTCAACAGCGTCCAGCGCGTACAGGAAGATTTCTCGCTCTCGCTTTACTCGGCTTTGTCGGGGGCTTGTCAGACTAGCCGCTAGGCATGCTTTAAGGTGTTTCTTAAAGAAAAGGGAAAACAAAAGAATAATATGTCTCCTTTTAAATGCAGCCAACAAATGCGTCCTTCCACCCCTGAGCAACGAAGGCACCAATGGGTGGATCCTCATTTATTGCGAGCCAACGACGAAGCTCAAGTGCTAGCTACGCGGGCAGCCGAGCTGCCGCGAGTGCAGCACCTCAAAGTAGCTAATGCCATGGTAAGACCGTCTCGCTTTGGTCTGGCCTTCGAAGATCGGGTAGACCCAAGTCCTGGGAAGGATGTGGCCCCTGAACTGAGGCATCTACAGCTTTAGAGTCAGTGTAAAGCTGTAGATAAAAACCTGTGGCTTAATCTTCTAGGAAGAATTGTGCGCAGCATATTTCATGGCATCATTTACCCGTAGCAAAAAATAGGAATCAACCTTTAATACATCCAAAAGAAAAGATATATATATATATATATATATATATATATTACATGGCTTTCCTTGATAAAAGTTTCCCAGGACAGGGAATCGTGACTGTTTTTTATCGTGAGACAGAGAAATTCTTGAGCTTACACTGACAGCCACCAAAACTCAGAGACCCGACTCTCCCAAGTCTAAAAGTCTCACCGAGTGAGAGTGTTTTGTAAGTTTCAATGCCCAGAACGAGCTGGGAAACTCGTCCGCCCGGGATCTTTACTTTGACAGTTTAATCCAACACGTTCCTTTTGAAAAATTAGAAGTGAAAACTTGCGAAAGAGCCGGGGTGTTTCATCATTATCATCAGCCAGTCGAGCTCTTGTTAGTGAATTACAGACCAAAGAATTGCTCTTTTAATTGGTCAGGGATGAGGAGAAGGCCTCTGCTCTGCTACTTATGTGACAGGACTGAGCCACGGGAGACGAGAACTCAGCGGAGGTGAAAGTGAAAATTGACAAAAAAAACCAAAAAAAACACTGGTTGAGCCAAATTCATTCGTGGTCTGTAGAAGTGATTAGCTGGTTTCAACTCTTGCACTTGAACTGTTCTTGCTCAGCTTTGGACTTTCCCGCTCTTCTATTAAGTATATTCTCTTCCCATAGAATCCAAGTGACTGGAGAAACTAATGTTTCAGCGAACACATTCGTCGGGAAAACTTTCGCCACGATCCGTTTTTTCGCAAATTGTGTATGAGAAAACTTCTCTTGACCTTTCATGTGTCAGACTCCAAAAATTTATAAATAATAGTTAGCAGTGAATTTCATCAGAAAAATTGATGTTCGGCAAAGAAAAATCTTTCTTCTGTGCTGAATTCTTCAATCTTTGCAAACCAGAAAGCCCTAATAACAAAAAAGAATTGCCATTTTGAGCCATGATATGTTCAGGGTGGTACGGTTATTTTGGCCCAGGTAGTCAATGCTGACTGACATTCTCCCGTTTCCATTCTTCATGCGGAGGTAAGCTGCCTGTCGGCTGGCAGTAGCGTCCTATTGATTTAAATTATAAAGACTCTAAGCAACAAAGCAAAGAGTATTCCCCAAAAGTCAAACTATTCCCTTAAAAGGAAGTACAACAATTGATTGGCGATAGATAATGTAGTTGTGAATTTATTCTAGCTCTGGCCCCGGACTATAATAACTATAAAGTTTTAAATCTCACCTACAACTCTCCGATTGGCTCCATTGTGTGGAACGGTCATCAACACCTGACCAATTCAGAAATCTGGAAGAAGGGGAAGTTTTACATATGAAAACAAAACATATGAAAACAAGGAAATACATCTTCATCTACAGCGTTTTATTTTGCTTGTTACATCTAACTTCAACTCTTTCACTTGTCCGTCTTAACTTTTCCCGATCTTCCCGCGCAAACCCTCCTCTAGTTTCTTGTCCTTTTCACCCTGATGAACACCGCACGTCACCACATCTATACATGAGCGACTCTACCTGGCCGCCGTCCATGCAACCAATTTGAAATGCCGGATGAGTCGGCGTCTGTCCTTTGGGGGCCGAGGTCACCCCGGCAACTATCGCCGCGGCAGACCTCATCGGAATGTGCGCCAAGCCAATCGTCTCCTCTCACCTTCATTAGGGATTCGGGTAATGTCAAACCAGCATTCGATTGCTCTCTAATGTGCGCTGCCGTACCCCCGCTCTCCCTCTGTATGCGCTCATCTGTACTCCTTAATTTGAAGGGGTTTCATCTCAGTTGCTCTCTCACACTTGTGTGCTCGACCCCGTTTTCCTGTGCGACCTTCATTTACCTCTCCCCTTTGTCCCAGCTGATGAGCGAGCTCCCAAGATGCAACTTTATTCTGCATCTGCCCTCTTCATCTTCCTCTTTCTTGTATTTACGCACTCTCCTTTTTCTCAATCATTAATATATACGTAATTCGTTTCAAACTATTATCACCAGTTTATTACTTACACTAACGTAACGTAGCCTCCTCTTCTATATCTCATAACTCGGCCGTGGTCTCTAACACTCTCAAATATCTCTCCATGGAGAGGAGTCATACACACAATGAGAAGAAACACTCACACACCGTAATCCCTTGACCTTCAGTTGGTTCTCGACTCCTTAGCGTTCCCCCCCAAACCTGTTATTTCAGGTAATAGTGACTCCTAGGTTTCTAGTGTATGATAAAATATCTTCGCTCTTATGACGCTGGCTATAGGAGAGACACACATTTTACGTGCAAGATAGAACTAAACATTCATTTAATAATAAATGAATTAATTTAGATTTGGAGATTGAATTTGTTACATCAATTACATAGGTATTTGATTTCCATGATACCTAGGCTAGCAAGCTAGCCCACCCCTTGTTTTGCGAGCTGCAGTTTTGAAGTCTCGAGTTTAGCATTTTGACCAGCGCCATTTTTTTTTTAAGCAGACGTAAAATTGTGGGTGGGTCTGACTGAGAACTCGTCCACTGCGCGCCCACCTACACCTGCAACCATGCACCGATTGGACAGTACCGGCTGACTTGAAACTAGAGATTGGTCCATGAACTCCTCAGGAAAATGTTCACTGACGCTACACAGTCGTTTTTTCTCATAGACTTCTAAAGAAACTCACTTCTTTCTGCAGCCAGTGGAGTCGCCCTCTGGTGGTGATTCCAGAGAGTACAGGCTTTGGGCACTTCCGCATTGGCTTTCACTCTCCGGACCCGGACACTACGTCCAATTTTTATAGACAGTCTATGGTTTGAACACATCTGTGGCACCTGGTAGCAGGAAAGTGAAGGAAATTTCAAATGCTTTACTTTCATCTGAGGGGGAAAAAATGGACGTGGACGTGGAAATATCTTGGGGTGCATGACACCGCGTCGAAGAAAACAGAATTTTTTCTTCCCCCTCACAATCACTCTCAGGTCACATCGAGGTCTGGTGCCATCGCACTGGAAGCTTTCAGAAACAATGTCAAAGTTCAAATTGATTGACCTTTGAGTGTCACAGAGAGTGGATCAGTCAGAGTGGCACTCGGGTAGCCATTTTGAATAACCCTCTCATTTTCTTTATCTCCTCGTCTCCTGCTGTTTACTTTCTCCCCCCCCCCCGCCCCCCCCTTTCAGCCAAGACTGCTGTCGAAGGTGCAAATATGCACGTATGTGCAAGTGTTCTTCAGAATGTCTACCCGTACGACTTTGACACCAGGCCTCTTCTGATCTCACTGCATCGCCCACTGTGTTTTACTCATCATTAAGCCGGCTATTTTCTGCAGCGTGTACTTTGAAGCGCTCTCCTAAATGAAACTCAAAGTGCATCAGAATCCAACCTTTCATTTTCTACAAGTAAACACCTCAGATACTGAGAAAATAACTGGTTGATATTCATACTGGCGCACTGTTATTTACTGTGCATTATTAATGGGTGTTTTGGTCGGTTTTTCAAAGGGTAGGTGGAAATATTAGCATCTAAAAAGGCCCTATTCAAGATGTTGCACACCGAGAAACAGAACACAGTGTTACTGTGATGTCTTTTTGTTTGTTGTTGTTGTCTTTTTTGGACTAGTAGCTGTAGAATAAATCACCCAGAGCTGTCTGACTGTTATTAATCCAAGTCATAAGAGTCTTTTTCCGATCGACCACCGTAACGGTGAAGTAAGAATTCAGTTTAGGCAACCAGTTCTACATCACTGTCGGTGAAATAGTACCTTCACGAGCCCCCGAAATAAAAATCATGTTTGACTATTGGAAGAAGAAGAAAAGGTCATGAGCCACAGCATGCCAGTGCAAGTAAACACTGTGTATGCCAAACCATTCACACCGCCCTCCTCCTGTGAAGTGATGGGGTGACATAGCAAGAGTGCAGGCTTTACTACGGAGAATCAATAGTCACATAACTCCACGTCTCAACAAACAATAATAAATACCTTTTTCTGGAGAGTACAGTCTCCAAAACATTCTGAAGGTTTTTTCTTTAACTGCCAATCTGGACTGGACGGAGGGTCAAAAGATTGCTCATGTGCTTTAGTGTTGGGATGAATTCCCCCCGCCCGATACCTCCGAATTGGTCTTCTATCTAAAAACGAATTGGAATTCATGTCCCTGCAAGAGTTTAATTCGGAGGAAATGAGAGTCAAATCAGAGCTACTACTGTTAAAAGTGCTGATTAGAAGAGGAGGGGAAGGAAACTCAAGCTTAAACTTTTTTTTTATCCCCTAAAGTTTATGGGAAGCGAGATCCGAAATTCGGGCCCAATACGCATCCACAGAAAAAAGTGCGAACAAATAATAAAATAGATGAATAAATTAAAGGACCAAAGCAAACCTGGGCTGCACAGACAAAAAACTGCAATATCGGGCGGTGGACAGAGAGATAGCTCCATGCATTATCACTGTAAAATTGAATAGATGATCATTTGGAGATGATCATGATTTAGAATAAAGAGGGGGAAAAAAGAATGAAAAGGTAATTTAATAAATATGATCCGTTTTACGCAGTCAAATTGAAAATAATGCGGCCGAGCACACGGACGACATGACCCGCCTCAATTTGCATAATAAGCACATTAATGAATTTCATGTAAATTGGAGACAGGGTAAATATTAATCACAGCCTCCTTGTTATGCGGCGACGGCTCGTGCATTTACGCCCGGTGTCCACCGTGCCATCTTAATTTGTATGCATAAATGTATGGACGCCTGATATCGGCATCGCTCTCAACGCCTGCCGAGAATCGGAAGCAGAAATGCAAACGTTGAGCCGAATTTGAATCGCAAATCTGAGCAAACACCCAAACCAAATCTGCGCGGATGCCTGCGCTTGGTCATCACTCTGCACTTCCTGCAGGGTTTTTTTCGCTATATTTATTTCCCCTATTGTTTCATTTATCTATTTTCTTTTTCTGCTTTGCTCTTCTTTCCTTTTCTCGCAAGTAATAATCCGATGTACGGTATGCAAGTCAGCAGCGCCATGATGACCGAAGGAAGTGCAAGTGCAGCACTGCGCACTGTGGAGTGATGGCTTCCATGGGGGTGTATCAGAAAAACATAAGGAGGGAAGATGAATAAAGATTAGAGGGAAAAAAAACTGAGGGGGAAAAAGAATCTGGTAGACGCTTAAAGGATACAAAATCTGGAAGAAACAGGGAATGCAGTTGAGGAATCGGAAAAAGCCCTACATCCAGCATCGGGGAAGAATGGGAGGAGGTGTTCGCCTCTTTTCCTCCTTAAATCAGTTGCTCAGCAGGACACCACCTCCACCCGAACGTCTATGTGTCGACGGAGTTTTCGTAGGAGGAACGCGGAGAGATGAGCGCTGCGGAAAACATAAAGAGAGACAGCGGGAACACAAAAGGGCGGCGCAGAGGACTCATAAACCGGCTAAAGAGGGAATAAGAACAACACGTGTGTGTGTGTGTGTGTGTGTGTGTGTGTGTGTGTGTGTGTCCTCGAGGCATAAAGACAAGCAATATGAAGTACTTTAAAGTAAGCGGAGCACTAATGTATTAAAGCATTTTAAATTGCCTTGTTTTTTATTGTATATTTACACACAATGTCTTATTGTTTCATGTCATTTTTTCTATATGCACGTATAAAAGGAATTTGCGTGTTAAAAGGACAAGATGACGAAACCAGATCAATCAGATCAATGCCGTGCAAACTCTGGTATCAAACGCCTCCACCCGGAGTCCACGGTCATCGACCTGACATTTTTTACAGTGTAACCCGCAGAAATACTAAACACTTCCCACGGCACACACTGACCTACACAGTGTGCGTTCCCGATATGTCCATGCGACATAATATTCATCCATACAAGTATGTAATAAGCAAGAAAAATCGCGTGCGCGCGCGTTTTTTTGTCCGCGCTGGAAACGAATTCTGCGCAACTCAGACGCCATGAGTTGGCAAGTGTTTGTGTCGTTTGTGTAGGCTTGCACAACGTGTATTTGTGTGCGTGTGCCTGTTTTGTATAGTGTGTGAACTCATTGTGTAGAACAGAGATGCCATTAGCCCGAAAACAGCTCCCACAAGACCATTTTTAATCAACTGGTCCAATCATTGTTGTGGAAATAATTATAACGGAGAGAGCGATGTGTGTGTGTGTGTGTGTGTGTGTGTGTGTGTTCGTGTGTGTGTGTGTGTGTGTGTGAGAGAGAGAGCGAAAAGGCAACAAACAAAATAAAAGAGCAGAGATGAGAGATGGGAGGAGGAGGAGGAGGAGGAAAAAAGGCAGATAATTATTCGGCTTTTGTCAACGGACGCTGCCTATGGAGCCAAGGTGACGTGTGGTTGGAGACGATAACCACACACTACACACACACACACACAATTAATGTATGCACACGAAAAAATGATATGTATTTGTGTTGAGGAGTCGGGGGATGTGTCTCATGTGTCTACATGAAGTGTGTGTGTGGCAGCCGATCCCGTAGAAGAATATAACGTCATTGTTTGAGTCAAAAGTGGGGCCACAAACATGCGCGTGTGCAGGATTAGGAGGCAGCTTCCTCCGTGGGCTATTTACAGTGAAGGTACAGTCGGCAATCTGCGTCCCCTTCGCCGGCAGAGAGACGACTGGGTTCAGAGCCTCCGACGTTCACGGTGACGCACGCGATGAGACAGTGACGTCAGGCAACGTTGCGGTGTTATGAAGTGCATTACTCACTCTACAGTCAAAGACTGAAGTATCTGTTGACGGGAAATAACAACGAAGGTTTGCGCGGCCTAAAAAGTCAAATATGAGTTTGTGCATAACTCCCGTCTGCCCCCGTACGTGAAACTGAACCGATTATGTGAGTTCACACTTTCCCCACATCGTCACAGGAAGCTTTGTGTACGTGTTCTGTGTGTGTGTGTGTGTGTGTGTGTGTGTGTGTGTGTGTGTGTGTGTGTGAGAGTATTTGTGCATTCACAGCCACAGCTACACACATCAACCTTCGACTGTAGCCGCAGACAGACTTTGTGTCAGGAGAATGATGCCCCGAGGATAAAACTGTCACAGTCACCTTCAGCCATGCAAACTGGCATCCACCCCCCCCCACCACTGTAGGTACACACAAACACACACACACACACATTTTGTACATCACTGCGCTCCAAGCCCACTCGTCTCTGTTGACACCTCTTTCGGCCGACGGAACATTTGTGTCACGTCGCGATTCCGTGGGACGTGAGCCGCTTCTTCCCGCGTGTCGTCGGGCTGTGGCAGATTTTTCTTTTTTCCCCGCGTGAGCACGTGTACGCCGCCAGCCAGAGCTGCCGCAGGGTGGCGCACTGCGGGCTATCACGGTGAGTTCAAATAGTTCAATCTCCCCTTTTCCAAAAGGACGGGAGACTCCACTCAGCAGAAGGCCGAGTCGGTTTAATCCCAATCCCAGCTGCCATTGGGCGAGAGGCGGGGTTCACCCTGGACAGGTCGCCAGCCTATCACAGGGCCACATACAGAGACAGACAACCATTCACTCTCACATTCACACCTACGGTCACTTCAGAGTCTCCAATGAACCTGACCCCGTTCTGCATGTCTCTGGACTGTGGGAGGAAGCCGGAGAACCTGGAGAGAACCCACGCATACACGGGGAGAACGTGCAAACTCCACACAGAAAGAAAGGCCCTGGTTGGTTTGAACCGGGACTCGAACCCGGCACCTTCTTGCTGCGAGCACCTTTGCACCGTGCAGCCGCCATCTCTCTGCCACAAAACGAGAAGAAAAAAAAAAAGGGGGCAACTGAGACTATACTGTTGACCATGTTCCTTGGTCCTGCAGGATTTTCTCTTTTGTGCCGGCGCAACGTGACCTTTGACCCTCGCAGCCGAGGCGCACTGCGTGGGATATTGATGCGTTTCGAGGCGAAGCCACATACACGAGCACAAACAGGTTGCACCCCCCACCCCCCCCCTCCTTTGTGCTCTCCCTCCTCTGTACCTGTTCACTCTCTGCCTCCTTTTAAAGTCCCTCAATTCTAAAAAACATGCGGGCGAACGTACAGTCCAACATTCAGCATGCTGCCTTTGTGATAACCGGGAGGCACATTTCTCTCTGCGAACAATAATCCTGGAGTTTGGGGTGGTGCTGCATATTATCGCGGCAAACGAAAAATACGAATAAAAAAAGGGCATGTGTCTGCAAAAGTCGTTTCTTTGAGGGATCGACGGAGAAGTTCGCTGACATTTACATGCAGTTGTTTTTTGTTGCTGCTGCTGCGTCTCCGGGAATCACGATGTCAGTCAGTCACTTCCACCGAATGTCGTCTAGTCGTGTGTTTGAAGCGGCACAACTTCTTTTGGAGCAGAAAAACAATTCTGTCCCAATGTTAGAAATATAATTCAGAGCATTATGGTCTTGCAGTATATACAGTGTTTGTTGTAACACGTACTGTGCATCTGCCAATAGCTTCTACGTCTCGTATAATTTTAGCTTTACTTCCCATGCCGCACACTGACCTATACAGTGTGCGTTCCAATCCATGCGACATCATATTCATCCATACAAGTATGTATTAAGGAAGAAAAATCTTAATAACTCCAGAACTGCCAGGAAATCCTCCACCAAACGAAATCTCTCACGTTGTTGTGTCAGCTTCTTTTTCTGCACTAGCAATTTTGTCATGCATGATGGAACTTTTTTCATAGCCATACTTCAACCGCTATTTTTGATCATTATTATATTATCAAAATCTTTGCAGTGACTCAGATTTGAATATGGTTTCAGCCCGAACCAATAAATCGGACTCTTTAAATTCACTCGCCTAACCTGTTCGACACATTAGTATCGCCTGCGACTGGGACGCGGCTCGGATCTGTCGAGTACACGGAAAAAAATCATTAAACATATTCGTACACGCCGCTATAGTGTCACCGACAAACAGCGCCGTTCTTCTGCAGGGCGCTGATAGCACGAGCATCGAGAGGCGGCGGCGGCGGCGGCGGCTGCTGCTGCTGCGGAAAACAAAAAGGTCACCGGCTTGTGGGCACGAACAGCCGCGTGTCCGTCCTCTGATTAGAAGGGCGAGGAATCGCCCGCAGAGTGCAACGTCAGCCACATTCGTACAGTGTCGAATTATGCAAATTGAAAAATGGGCGCGAGCACAAGTGTTTACTCGGCGCGAGGTTTGTTTGCCGAGCTCAGATTATAAAAGAAAGGAAGTCACTGACACACAAACAGGATCAACATGTGATCTGTAATGTCAGTTTTCATGCGGTGAAGCGTGTTTGTGTGTAGAGAGAGGAGACAACACACACACACACACACACACACACACACACACACACACACACACACACACACACACACACACACCCTCCAACGGCCTCCTGAGCTTCTCCCTTCAATCCATCCAGCCATCTTTTACCAGCTGTATTGCCTGTGTGACCTTTCTACAGTGCACAACCTGTCATCTTTACACTGAACTCTTTCTCACACACACACACACATACACACACACACACACACACACACACACACACACACACACACACACATACACACACATATTGTATTTATGCATAACTTTTTCACACAAAAAACCCCCACACAAAACCACGACCTGAATATCGGCCGACCCCAAAAAACGGCACGTCCGCGGTCATTAGAAGAACTCCAGAGGGAAAAACTCCCACGCGCCCGAGAGAAACCACCCGTCACGACGTTGGAGATGACCGCTTGCAAACACAAAGATGCGAGCGAGCTTGAGCCGACAGCGTTGCCAGACGGAAGAGCTAAAGGTGGCGCAGCTGGGCAACCAACATTCATGATGATGGGGTGGCGCCGTCAGGTCGGACCCACACCGGGTCGACCTGCGTCCAATAGAACCCGTTGGGTCGGGCCTCCTCGCACACCTGAATGCACTGGGTCCTACCGCCCCTCCCCCTACAAGTCTGATGAATCGCGTACAGCATAACTGCATAACTGTGTCTGCTGATTTTGAAAAAGATTATTTGAATGATGTGTTTGCTATTGTAAATGTGTGTGTGTGTGTGTGTGTGTGTGTGTGTGTGTGTGTGTGTGTGTGTGTGTGTGTGTGTGTGTGGGTGTATTTTGCAATTTATGTCACTGTCTTAACCTTAAGGGGTAAAGTCAGATATGTAATTCCATTATACCTCGGAACTCCGAAATCGTGGCAGTGATTTTTTTTTTCAACCTCCCAACTTCGGAGTTCCGGGGCGTTTTTTCTTTTTTTCAGTAACTCCGAGGTATAATGGAACTTACGGTTACTGGTCCAATGAACATTCATCATCAATCCCAGGTAAATAACGATGTGACTTATTAATTATGAATTGAATCTATATGCTCTGACGGATGTTTACCTTTGTTCCTTTTTTATGCTTTTAACAATTTTTTTAATTATTCTTAATATTAATATTAGATTTAATATTCTATATTATTCTCGAACAACTTGCTTTTGAAGCAGTTTACACTTCAAATGAAGCTATACATAAAAACATCAGCGTCATTTAATGTACCACGAGGGACACGTGCAAAGAGATCGCAGACGATTAATCTCCTAGTTCACGACATTAAAAAGCCCTACATTAACTTATTGCTGGTTAATAAAAAAAAAAAAAAAAAAAGTCTAATAA